>NC_041383.1:183018072-183064714 GCF_002162155.2 Triticum dicoccoides | reverse complement strand
CGGCTGCGGCGGCGGGGCGCGGGCGAGATGGCGGCGGAGGACACGTGGCGGAGTATGATTAGGCGAGGGGGCGGCGGCGGACATGTCCGGCGGCGGGTTGGACGCGTCCGACGGCGGGAGGAGGAAGAGGCTAGGGTTAGGGGTGTTTTCATCCGAGATTTCGGGGGAGGGGTGTTTAAATAGGTAGAGGGAGCTAGGAGACTCCAAATGGGGAGCGGTTTTCGGCCACGCGATCGTGATCGAACGACCGAGAGCATGGAGGGGGTTAGGATGGGTTTTGGGCCACTTTGGAGGGGTGTTGGGCTGCAAGACAAAAGAGGCTTTGCGGCTACCCGGTTAACCGTTGGAGCATCAAACGACCTCCAAATGGCACGAAACTTGACAGGCGGTCTACCGGTGCTATACCAAGGACGCTTGGAAAACCTAGGGCCATTCCGAGAAATTTTAACACCCGCACATGAAAAGAGGCAAAAGGGGGCGCTGGGGAACATAGGAGTGCCGGATTGCAAAACGGACAATGGGGAAAAAGCTCGGATGCATGAGACAAACACGTATGCAAAGCAATGCACATGATGACATGATATGAAATGCATATGATGACATGGAAAAGTGCAACACATAAGCAAATGACATGGCAATGACAGCGAGTAACTGGCAGACACCTGGCGCATCGGATCCGAGGCGTTACAGACTAGCTCCGTTAAGTCGACATCCCTAAGAGTGTGTGTCCGTTCCAGTTTGGGGATGTGGATGGCGTTTATCATATTCACCGCTTTGATTTGTGGAGGAAATCTCCTTTGCCCTCCTTTGTTTGGTGATCGGGGCTCCTCGTCATCGTCATCGCTTTGAGACCCATGCTCCTTGTTTGCGGCACCTGACCTGCCGGCTTGCTTGAAGACCCAGCATTCTCTGTTGGTGTGATTGGCTGGTGTTCCTGGGGTGCCGTGAATTTGGCATGGACGATCGAGTATGTCGTCTAGACTGGACGGGCCCGAATTGTTCTTTTGGAGTGGCTTTTTCCGCTGACCGGTCTTAGAGCCACTGAATCTGGCGTTGACTGTCGTCTCTTCGGCGTTATCACCGTTTTTGCGACGCTTGTGTTTGTTGCGTCCTGGTTTGTCGTTGCTGTCTTTGGCTTTTGATGTCCCATGATTGCTTGCTGTGTTGTTGCTACGAGCCAACCAGCTATCCTCGCCCGCACAAAAGCGGGTCATGAGTGTCATGAGGGCTGCCATGGACTATGGCTTTTCTTGGCCGAGATGTCGGGCAAGCCACTCATCACGGATGTTATGCTTAAAGGCCGCTAGGGCTTCGGCATCCGAATAGTCGACGATTTGGTTCTTTTTAGTTAGGAACCGAGTCCAGAATTTCCTGGCTGATTCTCCGGGCTGTTGGGTTATGTGACTTAAATCATCAGCATCCGGTGGTCGCACATAAGTGCCCTCGAAGTTATCCAGGAATGTGTCTGCCAGGTTCTCCCAACTTCCTATGGAGCTTGCCGGCAAGCTATTCAGCCAATGCCGAGCCGGTCCCTTGAGTTTTAGTGGGAGGTACTTGATGGCGTGTAGATCATCCCCGTGGGCCATGTGAATGTGGAGGAAGAAATCTTCTATCCATACAGTGGGGTCTGTAGTACCATCATATGATTCAATGTTCACGGGTTTAAACCCTTCTGGGAATTCATGATCCATTACTTCATCAGTGAAGCATAGGGGGTGTCTGGCGCCTCTATGCCGGGCTACATTGTATTCAGTCCTGCTAGATTTGTTAGTATATCCGGCGTGACAGTCGTCGTCACGCGTTGAGGCGCGCCCCCGTGATCCATAGATCGATCTTGACTGTCCTGCTTTGTTTTTCAATTTGTCTAGCAGGTCACACGTGGAGCCCCGGGCCTTTGTTTTTTTGCTTGCTTGGCGCCGGGGTGCGGGCTGGACTTCGGGCTGATACGCCGCTTTGTCTCGACCATGAGGTGGTCGGTCAGCCGCATTGTGCGCTGGTAGTGTAATCTTTAAAATCTCCTCCTCGAGTTGGGGTAGCAACCTGCGCTTTGGGTAACTTTTGGTTGGGCGCTCGAGTCTGTATTCCTCGGCTGCCAGGACCTCGGTCCATCTGTCATTTAGCAGATCTTGATCATCTTGAAGCTATTGCTGCTTCTTCTTCAGGCTTTTTGCGGTGGCTATAAGCCGGCGCTTGAAGCGCTCCTGCTCGACGGGATCTTCAGGCACGATGAATTCTTCATCGCCAAGGCTCACTTCGTCTTCGGAGAGGGGCATGTAATTGTCATCCTCTCATTCTCTATCTGTTGCCTGTTCCTTAGGGCTAGCTTGCCCATCCTCCTGCACAGCCTGCTCGAAGCCTGGCTGGGCGGGATTGTTTTAGTCTTCGGCACCATCCGGATTGCTATCATCTCTTGTGCCGGTATCGCTATTTTTGCTATGGCGGCGCCGATGACGCCGGTGCTTAGATTGCTTTTCCAAGGGGTTATCCTCTGTTGCCTCATCGCCATTGCTTTCTTTGGGGGTGTCCACCATGTATATATCATATGATGAGGTGGCTGTCCAGCACCCTATGGGCGGTGGTTCCTGTTCTTCTCCTGCATCGCCGTCCATACCGTCGATGTCTTCGGAGTTGAAGTCAAGCACGTCGGTTAAGTCATCGACAGTGGCTATTAAGTGGGTGGTGGGTGGGTAACGAATTTCTTCGTCGTCTGCTTTCCACTCCAGCCGGACATAGTTCGGCCAAGAGTCTCCTGATAGAGAGAGAGACCTCAATGAATTTAGCACGTCACCCAAGGGTGAGTGCTGAAAGATATCCGCGGAGGTAAACTCCATGATCGGTGCCCAATCAGATTCGATAGGCACGGACACACGCGGTTCGGAACCTATGGCCAGAGACGAGTCCGAGGGTCCGATGACACAGATCTCCTTAGAGGTGAAGTCTGTGTTCGGCTCCAGCGCCAATGAATGTGCGGCCTCCGTGACGGGGTCTATCCACCCGTCCTCGGATGGCGTGATCTGCTCCGGATTAAGGGTCGGGGCAGCCACAGGTGCGATCTTCCGAACACCGTCCGATGGTAGATCTAAGTCATGCTCGTCATGACTGTCCGGCGCTCCTGGCATGGGCTCGAATTCGTCGAAGATCAAGTCTCCGCGGATATCGACAATGTAGTTCAAGTTTCCAAACCTGACCTAATGGCCAGGGGCGTAGCTATCAATCTGTTCCAGATGGCCAAGCGAGTTGGCCCGTAGGACGAAGCCGCCGAATATGAATATCTGTCCGGGGAGAAAAACCTCACCCTGGACCGCATCGTTGCTGATGAAGGAGCCATCAAGCCTTATCGTGATGACACAGTGGAACTCTCAATGAAAGCACCAATTTCGGTGTCAAAACCGGCGGATCTCGGGTAGGGGGTCCCGAACTGTGCGTCTAAGGCTAATGGTAACAGGAGGCGGGGGTACGATGTTTACCTAGGTTCGGGCCCTCTCGATGGAGATAATTCCCTACTTCCTGCTTTATTGATCTTGATGATATGAGTATTACAAGATTTTATCTACCACAAGATTGTAAAGGTTAAACCCTAGAAGCTAGCCTATGATTATGATTGTTGTTGTCCTACGGACTAAACCCTCCGGTTTATATAGACACCGGAGAGGACTAGGGTTACACAGAGTTGGTTACAGAGAAGCAGATCTACATATCCGAATTGCCAAGCTTGCCTTCCACGCAAAGGAGAGTCCCACCCGGACACGAGACGAAGTCTTCAATCTTGTATCTTCATAGTCCAACAGTCCGGCCAAAGTATACAGTCCGGCTGTCCGAGGACCCCCTAATCCAGGACTCCCTCAGTGGCGCCGGCTCCTGGTCGGAAGCTACGTCCATCGTCTGATTGTCGTCGCTCAGCTTGGCGAGCTCGCTGGCGAGCCAACATGTATGGCTGCTGGACAAACCCGCTGCCAAGCACGAGTATGACTGCCCTGGCCCACCCAGACCGCCTCCCTCGCCCGCGCGCGCTTTCCGCCCAAAACGGTCAGCGCTGTCCACCCCGCTTCCCGGTGCAGGCAATTACTCCGCCTTCAAACGACACAAGTGTCGTCCATCCCTCCGTCTGTCGTCCACATTAATGATACACGGTTGTTGAGGCGGCTACTCCGACGCCACACGTCTGTCCCTCCGCCGCCCACCATTGCTATATAAACTGATGCGCCGGCCATAGCCGCAGTCATCCGCATCCGTTCCCTTTCTCCTGTGCACACCACTAGTGCACACCATGGCTTCCTCGCGCTCCAACGCTATTCGGGATGGGCAAACGACGAACCACAAGGAGATGGCAGCCATTGCTACTGGCAGGCAGCCGGACGATGACGACGTCCCAATGGAGAACATGGAAGTCGACGATCCGACGCCAACCCCCTCCTCCGTGCCATCCTCGCCGGTGCATTGCACCATGACCATCGGCGAGGCCCGTGCCCGATACATGGACACGGTGAGGCAGAAGTGTGAGGAGCAGTTTCGGGAGGCGCAGGCCGACGCCACCTACAACCACCATCTCCTCCAGGAGCACCTGCAGGCGGAGGAGCAGATCGCCGCGGAGCGGGCAGAGCAGGAGGCGCTGCTCGACTCATACCGTTCCGCCCACGAGGGCCGCCTCGAGCGCTGGTGGTACTGCATGCGGGTGGCGGAGGTTGCGGCCACCTACAAAGAGGGCGATGAAGCGGGAGAGGCGCTGTTTGGCGAGACCGAGGATGAGGCAGAGGACAATGCCGGCTCCGACGAGTCCCCGCTCCGCTGGCGTCGACGAGGCCCTGCTCCGTCAAGGCCCCGCGGCACCAACAATGAGGCAGAGGACACCGCCGGCTCCACCGAGGCCTCGCCCCGCCAAGAACGAGGCAGAGGACATCACCGGCTCAGCCGAGGCCCTGCCCTGCCAGCAATGAGGGGGAGGATTTCCCCCGCTTCACCGAGGCGCCGCCCTACCGGCAACAAGACAGAGGACATAGCCGGCTCGGCCGAGGCCCCGCCCTGCCGGCACCGAGGCGGAGGCCCTACTCCGCCGAGGCCCCGCCCCGCCAACAACGAGGCAGAGGACATCACCAGCTCAGCCGAGGCCCCACACTACTGGCAACGAGGGGGAGGACTTCCCCCGCTCCGCCGAGGCACCGCTCCGCCGGCAACGAGATAGAGGACATTGCCGGCTCCATTGAGGCCCCGCCCCGCTGCCAACGAGGCCGCGCCACACAGAAAATGAGGAAGAGTAGAACACGGTAGGTCACCGTCGCTCGGGTCCAAGTAAGGCCACTGCTGCTACCCTTCGGTTGAAGCCAAGCTAGGCGGGTTGACCATTGACTACCGATTAGCTTCTTGGCGGCGAAGTGGAGTCGGAGAGCTATATTGGAGAAGGATGCCACTTCTACTTAACTGCTGGTGCAGTTGGCTGACTGGCATGTGGGCCACATGTTAGTTACGCAACTGCACCTGCAGTTAAGTAACTGAAGCTTCTGTTCGGCTTAGCCGGACACAGGTGGGTAGCTTCGGTTAATTAATTATACCTCTAGCGCACCCCTTTTTAGTTGAAGAATGTATGAAATGTAATGAAATCCGACCGTGTATGAATGAATTTATTTTGATTAGTTCAAATTCTTGTATCACTGGCATTGGATGAACATGCAAAACAATAAGTACTAGCATTATTCCCAGGGTGATCACCTCGTTTGCAGCAGTTTCACATGTACTCCCTCCGGTCCTTTCTAGTCTGCATACAAGTTTTGTCTAAAGTCAAAGTATTGTTGGAAATATGCCCTAGAGGCAATAATAAATATATTATTATTATATTTCTTTGTTCATGATAATAGTCTTTTATTCATGCTATAACTGTATTATCCGGAAATCGTAATACACGTGTGAATACATAGACAACACCATGTCCCTAGTAAGCCTCTAGTTGACTAGCTCGTTGATCAATAGATGGTTACGGTTTCCTGACCATGGACATTGGATGTCATTGATAACGGGATCACATCATTAGGAGAATGATGTGATGGACAAGACCCAATCCTAAGCCTAGCATAGAGATCGTGTAGTTCGTATGCTGAAGCTTTTCTAATGTCAAGTATCTTTTCCTTAGACCATGAGATTGTGCAACTCCCGGATACCGTAGGAATGCTTTGGCTGTACCAAACGTCACAACGTAACTGGGTGGCTATAAAGGTGCATTACAGGTATCTCCGGAAGTGTCTGTTGGGTTGGCACGAATTGAGACTGGGATTTGTCACTCCGTGTAAATGGAGAGGTATCTCTAGGCCCACTCGGTAGGACATCATCATAATGTGCACAATGTGACCAAGGGGTTGATCACGGGATGATGTGTTACGGAACGAGTAAAGAGACTTGCCAGTAACGAGATTGAACAAGGTATCGGTATACCGACGATCGAATCTCGGGCAAGTAAAATACCGCTAGACAAAGGGAATTGAATACGGGATCGATTGAGTCCTTGACATCGTGGTTCATCCGATGAGATCATCGTGGAACATGTGGGAGCCAACATGGGTATCCAGATCCCGCTGTTGGTTATTGACCGGAGAACGTCTCGGTCATCTCTGCATGGTTCCCGAACCTGTAGGGTCTACACACTTAAGGTTCGATGACGCTAGGGTTATAAAGGAAATGGGAAGTCCTGTTTTGGTCACCGGAAAAGTTTTCGCACTTTATCGGTATTGTACCGGGAGTGCCGAAAGGGGTCCGGGGGTCTACCGGGGGGGTCCACCTGCCCCGGGGGGCCACATGGGCTGTAGGGGGTGCGCCTTGGCCTATATGGGCCAAGGGCACCAGCCCCAAGAGGCCCATGCGCCAAGGAAACTTGGGGAGGGAAGAGTCCTCAAGGGGGAAGGCACCTCCGAGGTGCCTTGGGGAGGATGGACTCCTCCCCCCCTCTTGGCCGCACCCCTTCCTTGGAGGAAGGGGCAAGGCTGCGCCTCCCCCCTCTCCCTTTCCCCTATATATAGTGGAGGGGAGGGAGGGCATCCATACCAGAAGCCCTGGCGCCTCCCTCCCTCCCATGACACCTCCTCCTCTCCCGCAGGTGCTTGGCGAAGCCCTGCAGGACTACCACGCTCCTCCATCACCACCACGCCGTTGTGCTGCTACTGGATGGAGTCTTCCTCAACCTCTCCCTCTCTCCTTGCTGGATCAAGGCGTGGGAGATGTCACCGGGCTGTATGTGTGTTGAACGCGGAGGTGCCGTCCGTTCGGCACTAGGATCTCCGGTGATTTGAATCACGACGAGTACGACTCCTTCAACCCCGTTCTCTTGAACGCTTCCGCTTAGCGATCTACAAGGGTATGTAGATGCACTCTCCTTCCCCTCGTTGCTGGTTTCTCCATAGATAGATCTTGGTGATTCGTAGGAAAATTTTGAATTTCTGCTACGTTCCCCAACAGTGGTATCAGAGCTAGGTCTATTGCGTAGATTCTTTGCACGAGTAGAACACAAAGTAGTTGTGGGCGTTGATTTTGTTCAATATGCTTACCGTTACTAGTCCAATCTTGTTTCGACGGTATTGTGGGATGAAGCGGCCCGGACCGACCTTACACGTACTCTTACGTGAGACCGGTTCCACCGACAAACATGCACTAGTTGCATAAGGTGGCTGGCGGGTGTCTGTCTCTCCCACTTTATCGGAACAGATTCGATGAAAAGGGTCCTTATGAAGGGTAAATAGCAATTGGCATATCACGTTGTGGTTTTGCGTAGGTAAGAAACGTTCTTGCTAGAAACCCATAGCAGCCACGTAAAACATGCAAACAACAATTAGAGGACGTCTAACTTGTTTTTGCAGGGTATGCTATGTGATGTGATATGGCCAAAAGGATGTGATGAATGATATATGTGATGTATGAGATTGATCATGTTCTTGTAATAGATGATCATGGAGCCCCAAGATGGAGATCAAAGGAGCTATATGATATTGGCCATATCATGTCACTATTATTTGATTGCATGTGATGTTTATCATGTTTATGCATCTTATTTGCTTAGAACGACGGTAGTAAATAAGATGATCCCTTACAACAATTTCAAGAAGTGTTCTCCCCTAACTGTGCACCGTTGCTACAGTTCGTCGTTTCGAAGCACCACGTGATGATCGGGTGTGATAGATCCTTACGTTCACATACAACGGGTGTAAGACAGATTTACACATGCAATACACTTAGGGTTAACTTGACGTGCCTAGCATGTACAGACATGGCCTCGGAACACGGAGACCGAAAGGTCGAGCATGAGTCGTATAGTAGATACGATCAACATGAAGATGTTCACCGATGATGACTAGTCCGTCTCACGTGATGATCGGACACGGCTTAGTTGACTCGGATCATGTAATCACTTAGATGACTAGAGGGATGTCTATCTGAGTGGGAGTTCATTAGATGAACTTAATTATCTTGAACATAGTCAAAAGATCTTTGCAAATTATGTCGTAAGCTCGCGCTTTAGTTCCACTGTTTAGATATGTTCCTAGAGAAAATATAGTTGAAAGTTAACAGTAGCGATTATGCGGAGAGTAGAAAGCTTATGTCCTTAATGCACCGCTCAGTGTGCTGAACCCCAAATGTCGTTTGTGGATGTTGCGAACATCAGACATACACGTTTTGATAACTACGTGATAGTTCAGTTAAACGGTTTAGAGTTGAGGCACCAAAGACATTTTCAAAACGTAGCGGAACATATGAGATGTTTCGAGGGCTGAAATTGGGATTTCAGGCTCGTGCCCACGTCAAGAGGTATGAGACCTCCGACGGTTTTCTTAGCCTGCAAACTAAGGGAGAAATCTCAATCGATGAGCTTGTGCTCAGATTGTCTGAGTGCAACAATCACTTGAATCGAGTGGGAGTTGATCTTCCAGATGAGATAGTGATGTTTCTCCAAAGTCATTGCCACCAAGCTGCTAGAGCTTCGTGATGAACTATAACATATCAGGGATACATATGAAGATCCTTGAGGTATTCGCGATGTTTGGCACCGCGAAAGTAGAAATCAAGAAGGAGCATCAATTGTTGATGGTTGGTGAAACCACTAGTTTCAAGAAGGGCAAGGGCAAGAAGGGATACTTCATGAAACGGCAAATCAGCTGCTTCTCTAGTGAAGAAACCCAAGGTTGAACCCAAACCCGAGACTAAGTGCTTCTGTAATAAGGGGAACAACCACTGGAGCGGAATTACCCTGGATACTTGGTAGATGAGAAGGCTGGCAAGGTTGATAGAAGTATATTGGATATACATTATGTTAATGTGTACTTTACTAGTACTCCTAGTAGCACCAGGGTATTAGATACCGGTTCGGTTGCTAAGTGTTAGTAACTCGAAATAAAAGCTATGGAATAAACGGAGACTAGCTGAAGGTGAGCTGACGATATGTGTTGGAAGTGTTTCCAAGTTTGATGTGATCAAACATCGCACGCTCCCTCTACCATCAAGATTAGTATTAAACCTAAACAATTGTCATTTGGTGTTTGCGTTGAGCATAGACATGATTGGATTATGTCTGTTGCAATACGGTTATTCATTTAAGGAGAATAATGGTTACTCTATTTATTTGAATAATACCTTCAATGGTCTTGCACCTAAAGGAATGGTTTATTGAATCTCGATCGTAGTGATATACATTTTCATGCCAAAAGATATAAGATAGTAATGATAGTGCCACTTACTTGTGGCACTGCCATGTAAGTCATAATGGTATAAAACGCATGAAGAAGCTCCATGTTGATGGATCTTTGGACTCACTCATTTTTGAAAAGTTTGAGACATGCGAACCATGTCTATTGGTGTATACGCATGAAGAAACTCCATGCAGATGGATCGTTTGGACTCACTTGATTTTGAATCACTTGAGATATGCAAATCATACCACATGGGCAAGATGACTGAAAAGCCTCGGTTTCAGTAAGATGGAACAAGATAGCAACTTGTTGGAAGTAACACATTTTGATGTGTGCAGTCCAATGAGTGCTGAGGCATGCAGTGAATATCGTTATGTTCTTACTTCACAGATGATTCGAGTAGATGTTGAGAATATTTACTTGATGAAACACAAGTCTGAATTATTGAATGGTTCAAGTAATTTCAGAGTGAAGTAGAAGATCATTGTGACAAGAGGATAAAATGTCTATGATATGATCATAGAGATGAATATCTGAGTTACGAGTTTTGGCACGCAATTAAGACATTGTGGAAATTGTTTTACAATTAATACTGCCTGGAACACCATAGTGTGATGGTGTGTCCGAACATCATAGTTGCACCCTATTGGATATGGTGGGTACCATGATGTCTCTTATCGAAATACCACTATTGTTCATGGGTTAGGCATTAGAGACAACCACATTCACTTTAAATAGGGCACCACGTAATTCCATTGAGATGACACCGTATGAATTATGGTTTAGAGAAACCTATGTTGTCATTTCTTAAAGGTTTGGGGCTGCGACGCTTATGTGAAAAAGTTTCAGGTTGATAAGCTCGAACCCAAAGCGGATAAAATGCATCTTCATAGGACACCCAAAACAGTTGGGTATACCTCCTAATTCAGATCCGAAAGCAATATAGATTGTTTCTTGAATCGGGTCCTTTCTCGAGGAAAGGTTTCTCTCGAAAAGTTGAGTGGGAGGATGGTGGAGACTTGATGTGGTTATTGAACCGTCACTTCAACCAGTGTGTATCAGGGCATAGGAAGTTGTTCATGTGGCACCTACACCAATTGAAGTGGAAGCTTATGATAGTGATCATGAAGTTTCGGATCAAGTCACTACCGAACCTCGTAGGACGACAAGGACGCGTACTGCTTCAGAGTAGTACGGTGATCCTGTCTTGAAGGTCATGTTGCTAGACAACAATGAACCTACGAGCTATGGAGAAGCGATGGTGGGCCCAAATTCCGACAAATGGTTAAGAAACCATGAAATCTGAGATAGGATCCATGTATCAGAACAAAGCATGGACTTTGGCGGACTTGCCCAATGATCGGCAAGCCATTTGATAAATGGATCTTTGAAGAAGAAGACGGACATGGATGGTAATGTCACCATCTATGAAGCTCGACTTGTGGCGAAGAGTTTTTCACAAGTTCAAGGAGTTGACTACTATGAGTTTTTCTCATCCGTAGCAATGCTTAAGTCCGTCGGAATCATGTTAGCATAAGCAGCATTTATGAAATCTGGCAGATGGATGTCAAAACGAGTTTCCTTACCAACTTTCGTAAGGAAAGGTTGTATGTGATACAATCAGAAAGGTTTTGTCGATCCTAAGGATGCTAAAAGGTATGCTAGCTCCAGCAATCCTTCTAAGGACTGGAGTAAGCATCTCAGAGTTGGAATGTGCGCTTTGATGAAATGATCAAAGATTTTGGGTTTATACAAAGTTCATGAGAAAACTTGTATTTCCAAAGAAGTGAGTGGGAGCACTATGGAATTTCTGATGAATATATGTTGTCGACATATCATAGATCAGAGATGACGTAGATTTTCTAGAAAGCATATAGGGTTATTTGAAAGGTGTTTTTCAATAGAAAACCTGGATTAAGCTACTTGAACATTGAGCATCAAGATCTATAAGGATAGATCAAAATGCTTAATAATACTTTCAAATGAGCACATACCTTGACATGATGTTGAAGGTGTTCAAGATGGATCAGTCAAAGAAGAAGTTCTTGCCTGAGTTGTGAGGTACGAAGTTAAGACTTAAAGATCGACCTCGGCAGAAAAGAGAGAAAGGACGAAGGTCGTCCCCTATGCTTAAGACATAGGCTCTACAGTATGTTATGCTGTGTACCGCACCTGAAGTGTGCCTTGCCATGAGTCAGTCAAGGGGTACAAGAGTGATCCAAGAATAGATCACAGTACAGCGGTCAAAGTTATCCTTAGTAACTAGTGGACTAAGGAATTTTCTCGGTTATGGAGGTGATAAAGAGTTCGACGTAAAGAGTTACGACGATGCAAGCTTAACACCTATCCGGATAGCTCTGAGTAGAGATACCGGATACGTATAATGGAGCAACAATTTAGAATAGCTCCAAGTAGAACAGTTATTTGGAATAGCTCCAAATAGAGCGTGGTAGCTGCATCTAGGAGATGACATAGAGATTTGTAAAGCACACACGGATCTGAAAGGTTCAGACCCGATTGACTATAACCTCTCTCACAAGCATAACATGATCAAACCCAGAACTCTTGGGTGTTAGTCACATGGGGATGTGACCTTGAGTGTTAATCACATATCGATGTGAACTGGATTATTGACTCTAGTGCAAGTGGGAGACTGTTGGAAATATGCCCTAGAGGCAATAATAAATATATTATTATTATATTTCTTTGTTCATGATAATAGTCTTTTATTCATGCTATAACTGTATTATCCGGAAATCGTAATACACGTGTGAATACATAGACAACACCATGTCCCTAGTAAGCCTCTAGTTGACTAGCTCGTTGATCAATAGATGGTTACGGTTTCCTGACCATGGACATTGGATGTCATTGATAACGGGATCACATCATTAGGAGAATGATGTGATGGACAAGACCCAATCCTAAGCCTAGCATAGAGATCGTGTAGTTCGTATGCTGAAGCTTTTCTAATGTCAAGTATCTTTTCCTTAGACCATGAGATTGTGCAACTCCCGGATACCGTAGGAATGCTTTGGCTGTACCAAACGTCACAACGTAACTGGGTGGCTATAAAGGTGCATTACAGGTATCTCCGAAAGTGTCTGTTGGGTTGGCACGAATTGAGACTGGGATTTGTCACTCCGTGTAAATGGAGAGGTATCTCTAGGCCCACTCGGTAGGACATCATCATAATGTGCACAATGTGACCAAGGGGTTGATCACGGGATGATGTGTTACGGAACGAGTAAAGAGACTTGCCAGTAACGAGATTGAACAAGGTATCGGTATACCGACGATCGAATCTCGGGCAAGTAAAATACCGCTAGACAAAGGGAATTGAATACGGGATCGATTGAGTCCTTGACATCGTGGTTCATCCGATGAGATCATCGTGGAACATGTGGGAGCCAACATGGGTATCCAGATCCCGCTGTTGGTTATTGACCGGAGAACGTCTCGGTCATGTCTGCATGGTTCCCGAACCCGTAGGGTCTACACACTTAAGGTTCGATGACGCTAGGGTTATAAAGGAAATGGGAAGTCCTGTTTTGGTCACCGGAAAAGTTTTCGCACTTTATCGGTATTGTACCGGGAGTGCCGAAAGGGGTCCGGGGGTCCACCGGGGGGGTCCACCTGCCCCGGGGGGCCACATGGGCTGTAGGGGGTGCGCCTTGGCCTATATGGGCCAAGGGCACCAGCCCCAAGAGGCCCATGCGCCAAGGAAACTTGGGGAGGGAAGAGTCCTCAAGGGGGAAGGCACCTCCGAGGTGCCTTGGGGAGGATGGACTCCTCCCCCCTCTTGGCCGCACCCCTTCCTTGGAGGAAGGGGCAAGGCTGCACCTCCCCCCTCTCCCTTGCCCCTATATATAGTGGAGGGGAGGGAGGGCATCCATACCAGAAGCCCTGGCGCCTCCCTCCCTCCCATGACACCTCCTCCTCTCCTGCAGGTGCTTGGCGAAGCCCTGCAGGACTACCACGCTCCCTCCATCACCACCATGCCGTTGTGCTGCTGCTGGATGGAGTCTTCCTCAACCTCTCCCTCTCTCCTTGCTGGATCAAGGTGTGGGAGACGTCACCGGGCTGTACGTGTGTTGAACGCGGAGGTGCCGTCCGTTCGGCACTAGGATCTCCGGTGATTTGAATCACGACGAGTACGACTCCTTCAACCCCGTTCTCTTGAACGCTTCCGCTTAGCGATCTACAAGGGTATGTAGATGCACTCTCCTTCCCCTCGTTGTTGGTTTCTCCATAGATAGATCTTGGTGATTCGTAGGAAAATTTTGAATTTCTGCTACGTTTCCCAACAAGTATCACTACTTTGACAAATCTTATAGAAACAAGTATGCACTTTCACAATGTGCGAAGTAAAAAGGAACAAAAGGAGTACAAAGAGTTTGAGAAGCTTTTTAGCATTCTTGTACATTGCAACCAAACACACAGGCCTGGCAATTCATACAGAACATTCAAAACAATCGATCATTATGCATCTCAGTGATTCACATGTCAGAGCCAATATTTACTTTGCAACTAAAGAATAAAGAAAAATTGATCAACGTTGATGACAGCAAAGGGCGTCCCATTCAAAAATATCAAACACATGTCTTCTTGCTGACATCAATGAGCAAAATTTGACAACATTGTCCCATTCCAAAATATCAAATGCCTACGATTGTGGAATGGGCAGGGTTTGCCATCAGTTCAGACATTGACATGGCACCTCGTGCTAAATAAACCAGCTATTCTTTTTGTGCGGTTCCACCAAAATCAACCAAATTCGCGCGTAGCTTGTATGATTTTGCCCTTATATGTTGCAACGCCTTGAACTTATCAGCACCTCCTTTCTTGTGGTGGAAATGAATGATTCGATGTATTCATGAACATTTTGTGCAGTTCCCATTGAAATCAAGCTGAGCACCCATGTTTGCACAAATACAAAAAAGTGATTAGTATAAAGCAAATTGTACTATGAAGTGACAGTTTAAACAGGCACCTACATGGTCCATGTAGAGCACACTTTTAGAAAAATGGAACTCACCGGACAGAATCCTAGAACAACGTTGTACTTGCGCGTCACAGTAAGAAAATGGAGATTTGTCAGTCCTTCTGAGCTGAAGTTAGTTTGGTCTTGTGGGGAGTAATGTAACCATCCTTCAACTGCTCCTTCTGATGAGAAGATAGACAGGGCTTCTTCATCCTAGCATAATCGGAACTAGTCACTTCACGTACTCCATATTCTTCGTCATAGGAGGATGATCCTGTTGTGCAAAGACAAGAGGACAACTAAATGCTAGCATCCCTGTTTGCTCAAAAAAATAAAGGAAATATTTAAAACAGTACAGATGAAGCACTTCTCAAGGACAATACCACTTTTTCATGACATTATCTAAACTGTAGCACAACACCAATAGAGATGACAAAGCTCAATCATATGGATGAAATCCGTGGGCGAGTACCAACCTTTGTCAGGAGGCTTATTGTGTAGAGCATACAGATGAAGCACTTCTCCGGAACCATCTGTTGATATCTACTATGGTGGCCATGCTTACTATATACTCCTCGATTAGTTTAATGTTTCCAACATATTCTTGTGTAGTTCCACTAGAATATATGGTATCTTCAAAGAAGATCCCTGTTTGCACAAGTAGAGAAAATTACGTATTACATTAAGAGTGGCATCAAATCAGTGGCAAAACAATTGCTCGTTCCAGCCATAGCAATAAATTAAGATGCAAAACTATATCATTACTTGTGTCATCACAGTTCTAGTGCTTCATTACACCATCGGGAGTTGATTTTTGTTTTTCTTCCGCTTGTTCTTCCCCTTCATCACTTGGTTCAATAACAGACAAGCTTCGCCTTCAATGTAAGATTTGGCACGTCAATTAGGGAGCACAAGTATAGCACTGAACAATGACATTAATTTTCTTATGTAAGTGGCAAAATACAGGCCAATAGTTGTGAAATATCCTTATCTTACCTCAATGGGATATTGCGGTGCACATACAGATTGCAAGTCTTGTCTCCATTTGTGCAGTTCACTAAAATTAAGCAACATTACCATACAAGTAGCACAACATATGAAAGCACACTGCAGAATCATGTGAAAGAATGCTAGTACTGACCTCTCATGACGTGAAATTCAAACAACTCATAAGAAGAAGATCTGAACCAAATTTGCCAACACGGATTGGAAGTAAGATCTCCTCTTGTGCAGTTCCACTCAGATCAAGCAATCAAGCAACATTGTTGGTGTGACATTTTGGTTGAACTGCACAAAACACTCTTACAACAAAAGTGTTTTGTACAGTGCAACAAAAGGTCACAATGGCAACAAGGTGAAGTAGATAACCATGTTTACACAGAGGTGCAAAGGAAACAACTAGTGGTCAATAACGGTGGATGACACAGAAGCCAACAAAAAGAAGCATCTAACTTATCTAAATGGGAAATAAAGCAAGACAGTAGCATTTCTCAAACGGTGGCATTAATTAATATTAACAGAGAGATTATATTAGCAATAAAATTCATTAAACATGTAATTTTCTTTTAACTGTGGCATTGCATCAATTTTCCAGCGGCATTATTAGATGGTGTTTGTTTACAGGGACATTTTGGTGTAGGGACTAAAAAAACTCCATGTCAGTCCCATCTAAACCAAACAGGAGGGACTTTTAGGGACTAAAAGTGGGCATTTGGGACTAAAGAAAGAAGACCCCGAGGGAGAGTCTTTTTGGGACTTTTTCCAACAGTTGCCCCTGCCCCGCATCGCACCTTGTCTCTATCAGTTCATTACTAGGGGTAACATAGTCTTTTAGCATGTCATTTAATAACCTCTAGTCCATGTTTAGTCCCCGGAACCAAGCATGTAGGGACTAGGGAGTTTTTAATCAAACAGGGCCTTAGATTAACAACAGCTAAAGACTTGCACAGGACAGTGGACGCACCAGCACCATGTGTATCTACCGATGTACTGGGGTGATGCACAGTCTGTTGCAACAAAGAACAAACAACCAAGGAGCATATTTGTGTTGGTCCCGTTTTTGTTATATTTAAACACCTTTCCCTATGTGAGCGCAGAAATCTAGTCCTGCTCAAACTCTACAGCCTTGTCCCCCAAAACAAAAATCAGTTTGTTACAGATGTGTGTACTGCGTTTGTCATTGTTTTCCCTTTTTGACCAACGTAGGTGCGGGATAGCCAGTCTGTACTAGTACTTCCCCCTTCCTTTCCTCTTTGAACCACGTCCTAGATTTATGCTATACAACTTTCCCCACTACTTTCCCCCATTCCTTTCCTCTTTGAACCACATCTTAGATTCATGCGATACAACTTTCCCCACTACTTTCCCCCCTTCCTTTCCCTTTTGAACCATGTCCTAGATTCATGCTATACAACTTTCCCCACTACTTTCCACCATTCCTTTCCTCTTTGAACCATGTCCTAGATTCATGCTATACAACTTTCCCCACTACTTTCCTGTTTGATCCAACACCTAGATTCGAGTGTAGAAGCGGAAAAATCCCACATGAAGCTAGAGCAATGCATGTGGAATAAGTAAATTATACCTTAAGGTTCTTGGGGTGTGGTTCGTGTTGGGGAATGTAGTAATTTCAAAAAAATTCCTACACACACACAGGATCATGGTGATGCATAGCAACGAGAGGGGAGAGTGTGTCCATGTACCCTCATAGACCGAAAGCGGAAGCGTTAGCACAACGCGGTTGATGTAGTCATATGTCTTCACGATCCGACCGATCCAAGTACCAAACGTACGGCACCTCCGAGTTCAACACACGTTCAGCTTGATGACGTCCCTCGAACTCTGATCTAGCCGAGCTTCAAGGGAGATTTCCGTTAGCACGACGACATGGTGACGATGATGATGCTCTACCGACGCAGGGCTTCGCCTAAGCACCGCTATGATATCATCAAGGTGGAATATGGTGGAGGGGGGCACCGCACACGGCTAATAGATCTCAAGGATCAATTGTTGTGTCTAGAGGTGCCCCTGCCCCCGTATATAAAGGAGTAAGGGGGAGGGGGCGGCCGGCCAGGAGGGTCCGTGCCAGGAGGAGTCCCTCCTTTCCTTGTCCAAGTAGGAGAGGGGGAAGGAAGGGAGAGAGGAGAGGAAGGAAAGGGGGGCGCCGCCCCCCTCCTTGTCGTATTCGGACTAGAGAGGGAGGGGGCGCGTGGCCTACCCTGGCCGCCCCTCCTCTGCTCCACTTTGGGCCCATGAGGCCCATTAACCCCCCGGGGGGTTCCTGTAACCCCCCGGTACTCCGGTATATATCCGATAACCCCCGGAACTAGTACGGTGTCTGAATATAGTCGTCCAATATATCAATCTTCATGTCTCGACCATTTCGAGACTCCTCGTCATGTCCGTGATCACATCCGGGACTCCGAACTATCTTTGGTACATCACAACACATAAACCCATAATATAATCATCATCTAACTTTAAGCGTGTGGACCCTACGTGTTCGAGAACTATGTAGACATGACCGAGACACATCTCCGGTTAATAACCAATAGCGGAACCTGGATGCTCATATTGGCTCCTACATATTCTACGAAGATCTTTATGGGTCAAACTGCATAACAACATACGTTGTTCCCTTTGTCATCGGTATGTTACTTGCCCGAGATTCGATCGTCGGTATCTTAATACCTAGTTCAATCTCGTTACTGGCAAGTCTCTTTTACTCGTTACGTAATGCATCATTCTGTAACTAAATCATTACCTACATTGCTTGCAAGTCTTATAGTGATGTGCATTACCGAGAGGGCCCAGAGATATCTCTCCGATAATCGGAGTGGCAAAACCTAATCTCGAAATACGCCAACTCAACATGTACCTTTGGAGACACCGGTAGAGCTCCTTTATAATCACTCAGTTACGTTGTGATGTTTGGTAGCACACAAAGTGTTCCTTCGGTAAATGGGAGTTGCATAATCTCATAGTTGTAGGAACATGTATAAGTCATGAAGAAAGCAATAGCAACATACTAAACGATCAAGTGCTAAGCTAACGGAATGGGCCAAGTCAATCACATCATTCTCCTAATGATGTGATCCCGTTAATCAAATGACAACTCATGTCTATGGTCAGGAAACACAACCATCTTTGATCAACGAGCTAGTCAAGTAGAGGCATACTAGTGACACTATGTTTGTCTATGTATTCACACATGTATTATGTTTCCGGTTAATACAATTCTAGCATGAATAATAAACATTTATCATATTTCCTTCAGTCTCCCACTTGCACTAGAGTCAATAATCTAGATTACACAGTAATGATTCTAAAACCCATGGAGCCCTGGTGATGATCATGTTTTGCTAGTGGAAGAGGCTTTGTCAATGGGTCTACAACATTCAGATCCGTTTGTACCTTGCAAATCTCTATGTCTCCCACCTGGACTTGGTCCCGGATGGAATTTAAGCATCTCTTGATGTGCTTGGTCCTCTTCTGAAATCTGGATTCCTTTGCCAAGGCAATTGCACCAGTATTGTCACAGAAGATTTTCATTGGGCCACCACAACGTCACCATCTTCGCGCCCCGGAATGAGGCACTGGAGAAGCATCGCTGGCTCCGACTCCCTGTCTGGTGCGGGGGCCTTGCATGGCGTCTTGTCGATCTCGCCGGACGCGCCCAGGTCATGGCGGTCCATTTCGGCGCCCGCAAAGGCCCTCAGGGCGAGTAGCTCGAGCTCATGGACGGCGGCGGTGGCTGTGGCGTCTATGTTGCCCGGATGAAAATGCCATGAGCCCAGCAACACAGGTCCAAACTGAGAGCATTAGTTGATAAAGAAGACGACCAGTTCTACAAAAATGAGAGCATCAGTTCAACCCGTCAAATTCATCAGTTCAAGTAGGGTAACAGAATAATATTCTGTTTCGCAAAACAGATAACCCGTCAAATTCATTAGTTCACTAATTTTGTAGCGACCAGACCTCAAACATTCTGATCTCTGTGCATCAGTGTCATCCCTGGATCGGTAATGCTAACACGCACAGTACTTGAAGGATTTATAACAGAGTAGCAATCACACACTTATTATATCGAATGTCTCAAAAGAGAACCTATTACAATAAATATGGCTTAAGGCCATCTAAATACGGTAACAGCTGAAGGCTTGGAAGATAAAGTGAGTCCATCAACTCCAACGGCATCACTGAGTGAAAGATCACGACCTAAGGCACCTTACTCGTCATTTGAAAAGTCTGCAACATGAACGTTGCAGCCCGAAACGGGCCAGCACATGGAATATGCTGGCAATGTAACACAAGAGAGAAATGAACAGAATAATGCTATCACTACATGCATATATGGCTGGTGGAAAGCTCTATGGTTACAATTTTGCATAAAGCCAATTTTCCCTACAACAAAGGAATAAATTTTATTTAACTATCATGGTGGTTGTTAAACATTGAGATGGTTCACTCATCTCAATCCCAATTAAGCATCATCATTAAACCCAATCAAATTATATTTAAGAGTGATGAGATCCACATGATAATCCAAGAACTATATACTCAAAACTTCCATAACCGGGGACACGGCTAACCATGATTAGTTTATACACTCTGCAGAGGTTTGCGCACTTTTCCCCACAAGACTCAAATACATCCATGGTTGGAGAAATGAGACACAGTCTTTCTGAAACAATAACTCTTTACTCTGGGTGGACAGTTACACCTACTTTCCCCTACATCTGCTAGCCCACCACTGAAAGAGGTCTTGCAACTTACTCAACTATGCTAGAGCCCATAATAGCTTGTGGATGCACACGGAAGTTTCTAGCATGAATAATCTTATGATCCCTTTGAGCCTGGGTGGCGGTCCATAGGAGAATCACACGGTACCCCAGGATTTCCAAGAAAAACAGGAGACACTGGGTTCCCCAGGTGCTGCAATCCACCCAGATGTGTATTAAAGTAGCCACATTAAGTTATCCATTAAATAATTACTCACATCGGTCATGGATACACTCACCAATCCACGTCTACGAGCATAGCATAGCAATATAAGCAACGTATAAGTAACTCCCAAAGGTTTGATAATAAACAGGACAATAGGTACTAACTCATCTACTTCCCAAAACCCACAAGTTAATTAGCTCCTAACCATGCAATTGTTTGAGTATTGATCTAATGTAATAAAACTGGGTAGTAAAGAGGTATGATCAAAGTGTTACTTGCCTTGCTGATGATCCGTGAAACCTAGAGACCCGTAGTAGCACACTTCGCACTCCGGGTACTCTATCACAAACAAACAAGCATACAATAAGCACTCAACTAGAAGCACAGGTAAAACTCAAATAAGAGATCTAACCATAAAGTTCAACTCAAGAACTCCGGTTTGCAAAGAGAATCAAATCAAACGAAGCAACGAAACTCAAACTGCGAAAAAAACAAGCTCTATTTACTAATATGGACTTAAGTCAAATTTTACAGTAGCAAAAACTTGTTTAAGTTGGTTAAACAGAAAGAGGGCTTTGAAATGAAACTCTAGGTGCTTGAATCGCCTGATTCCGATAAACAAGCGAAAAGATAAACTAAAACGAAAATCAGGGCAGAAATCGTGATTGAAAATAATCGCAGAAAAACCCTGGAAAAAGAAAAACTGACGAACAGGCTAACGAAAGAACATTCGCTGTCTGCGGCTAATGGGTGAAAATCGTTCGTTAAAACAAAGGAACGAACGGGCGTTCGCTAAATAACTAAACCGGGGAAAAAAAGAAAACCGATCTATATTAAAAAAATCAACCGCGGTTTCTAAAAAAATGACGGTTTTCTAACAAAAACCGCGGCGGCTACCTCAACGAAAACCGGCGAGGGCGGCGACACTCCGGCGGCGGCGGCGCACTCCGGCGGGGCGTCGGGCGGGTGAGGCGGCGGCGGGGCGGCGGTGAGGCGACGGTGACGGGGCTCCGGGCGACGATGGCTTGCGGGTGGTGGCGCGAATCCGAGGCGGCGACGACATCGGTGGCGGGGTGGTGGTGAGAGGCGGCGGGGTGGGGTATTTAAGGAGGGGTCTGGCGGCTTGGGGAAGGGGCGAGGAGGAGGCGTCCTCCCCGGACTCGGCGGCGGCGACGTGCTCCGGCCAGACTCCGGTCAGAGTCGGTCGGGCGGGGACGAGGCGAGACCGGCCCGGCTCGGCTGGGCCGCTGGCCCAGTCGGGCACGCACAGTTTTTTTAATACGTTTCTACCGAAAACAAATGCTAGGCAATAAATAAAAATTTAAAAATGTCAACACAAATTTTCATCGTCTAAATAAAATATTTAAAACAAGATGAACATTTTCTTGGCCTAAAAATGCAATTTTGAAAACGTGCAATTTTTCTAATTCAAATAAAATTGCAATAAAATCCAAATGAAATATTTATTTGATTTTAATACTTTTCCTCTAATCTTTCATTTATTTTGGAGAAGTCATATTATCTCCTCTCATATATTTTTATTTTAGAAATATTAGAAAAGAAAAATACTTAAAACCAAATGATCCTCTTTTCAAAATTTGAGAAAACTCAAATATGAAAATAACGAAATCCCCAACTCTCTCCATGGGT
The DNA here is from genome assembly GCF_002162155.2 of Triticum dicoccoides. Taxonomy (NCBI): domain Eukaryota; kingdom Viridiplantae; phylum Streptophyta; class Magnoliopsida; order Poales; family Poaceae; genus Triticum; species Triticum dicoccoides. Next base: position 183,042,475 of record NC_041383.1, on the reverse strand, counting down.
CCTTGAGTTGCATAGAATTTCTAAGATCAAGCCAAAATGCAATAAAATATGATATGCAATTATGATCTAATGTATAACATTCCAAATTCAAAAATTGGGATGTTACAAACCTACCCCCTTAATATGAATCTCGCCCTCGAGATTCGGGTTGGCTAGAAAATAGGTGAGGGTGATCCTTCCATAGGTCTTTCTCTCTTTCCCAGGTGGCTTCATCCTCGGTATGGTGGCTCCACTGAACTTTGCAGAACTTGATAACCATGCTGTGCGTGACTCGGCTGGCAAACTCGAGAATCTTCACTGGTTTCTCCTCGTAGGTCAAATCGCTATCCAACTGAATTGCTTCCAGCGGCACTGTATCTCTCAGTGGAATATCAGCCATCTCTGCATGGCACTTCTTCAACTGGGAAACATGGAACACAATGTGAACTCCTAACAATCCTTCTGGCAACTCCAATTTGTAAGAAACTTCTCCCATACGTTCCAAAACTTTGTATGGTCCAACAAAATGTGGTGCTAATTTTCCCTTAACTCCAAAATGCTTAACTCCTCAAAGTGGGGACACACGAAGATATACTCTGTCTCCGACTTTGTAGACTGTCTCCTTGCGTTTAGAATCCGCATAGCTCTTCTGCTTGGACTGGGCTACCTTGAGTCTATCGCAAATCAGCTTAACCTTCTCTTCAGACTCTTTAATAAAATCTGGTCCAAACAACTAGCGGTCTCCAACCTCATCCCATAACAACAGTGTCCTGCACCTCCTTCCGTACAAAGCTTCGAAAGGGGACATCTTCAAACTGGCTTGATAGCTGTTGTTGTAAGAGAACTCTGCATATGGCAAATTGTCGTCCCAACTAGATCCATAATCTAGCGCACAAGCTCTCAACATGTCCTCCAGAATCTGATTCACTCTCTCGGTCTGTGCATCTATCTATGGATGAAAGGTTGTACTGAACTCTAGCTTGGTACCCAAAGTTTCGTGCAACTGATTCTAGAACTTTGAGGTAAACTAGGTTCCTCTATCTGATACAATGGTCCTCCGAACTCCATGCAGACATACGGTCCAGGTCATGCATATATTTGCCAACTTAGCACTGGTATAAGTGGTCTTCACTCGGATGAAATGAGCTACCTTTGTCAAACGATCAACTACAACCCATATCGAGTCATAGCCTGAGCGAGTCCTGGGCAATCCCGTGATAAAATCCATGCCTAGCTTATCCCACTACCATTCGGGTATTGGCAATGGTTGTAGCAATCCTGCTGGCTTCTGATGCTCTGCCTTCACTCTCTGACATACATCACGTACTGCTACATACTGCGCAATATCCTTCTTCATTCTGGTCCACCAGAAACTATCCTTCAAATCTAGATACATCTTGGTATTTCCTGGGTGAATCGAATACGGCGAATCATGGGCCTCCTGCAGAATCAACTTCCTGATCTCCTGATCATTGGGCACATATACGCAGTCCTCAAACCATAAGGTGTCGTGCTCATCCTCATGAAATCCATTAGCTTTTCCTTTGCTCAACCTTACCTTTATCTCGGCAATCTCCTTGTCCATCTTCTGAGCTTCTCTGATCTTATCCATTAAAGTAGACTGAATCTCCAATGCTGCTACAAAGCCTCTCGGAACTATTTCCAAATATAGCTCGCGAAGATCCTCTGGTAGCTCCTTGGGTAACTCTCCGGTCATGAGTGTGTTGACATGGCTCTTGTGACTCAACGTATCGGCTACTACGTTGGCCTTTCCTGGATGATAATGCAACCTCATATCATATTCCTTAATGAGCTCCAACCATCTCCTTTGCCTGAGATTCAACTCCTTCTGCGTGAAGATATACTTCAAACTCTTGTGGTCCATGTACACCTCACAATGGTTTCCGACGAGAAAATGTCTCCATGTCTTCAACGCATGCACTACGGCTGCTAACTCAAAATCGTGGGTAGCATAATTCAACTCATGGGGTTTAAGCTGTCGTGAGGCATATGAAACAACTGTTCCTTCCTGCATAAGCACTGCTCCAAGTCCTCGACGAGAACCGTCGCAATACACTTAATAATCCTTGCATTGATCTGGAAGAATCAACACTGGTGCTGTAACCAAGCGTTTCTTCAACTCCTGGAAACTGGCCTCACATTCCTCAGTCCATTGGAACTTGGTGTCCTTCTTCAACAACTCTGTCATGGGCTTTGCAATCTTCGAGAAATTCTCAATGAACTTCCGGTAGTATCCTGCGAGTCCCAGAAAACTCCGGATCTCTCCAACTGACATGGGTGCTTCCCAATTTGTCACAGTGACAAGTTTGGTGGGGTCTACTGCTATTCCTTGTCTGGATATAACATGTCCGAGGAATCCAACTTCCTTCAACCAAAACTCACACTTGCTGAACTTGGCATATAACTGATGTTCTCTGAGCTTCCCAAGTACCAAACGCAAATGCTCCTTATGCTCCTCTTCATTCTTTGAGTAAACTAGAATATCATCAATGAACACCACGACGAACTTATCCAGAAACTCCATAAACACCTTGTTCGTCATGTTCATGAAATAGGCAGGTGCGTTAGTCAGACCAAATGACATAACGGTATACTCACATAGCCCATACCTTGTGGTAAAAGTTGTCTTAGGTATATCCTGGTCTCGAATCTTCAACTGGTGGTATCCTGATCGCAAATCGATCTTGGAAAATACTTTAGCTCCTTGCAACTGGTCAAAAAGATCATTTATCATTGGCAGTGGGTACTTGTTCTTGATCGTTACTTCATTCAATCCTCGATAATCAACAACCATCCTCAACGATCCATCTTTCTTCTCCACTAGAAGCACTGGTGATCCCCAAGGTGACGAACTTGGGCGAATATAGCCTTTATCCAGTAACTCCTTAATCTGCTTCTTAATTTCCTCCAAATCCTTTGCGGGCATCCTGTACGGTCTCTTAGATATTGGCCCTGTGCCTGGCAAAAGCTCAATCAAAAACTCAATGTCTCTATCCGGTGGCATGCATGGAAACTCTTCTAGAAATACATCAGGGAAATCCTTCACCACTAGTACTCCCTCCTGTACAACTCCTGATAAGGAATTCACTTGAGTCCTCTTCGGCACATGCCGAGATACATACTTAATTCTCCTTCCTTCTGGGGTGGTGAGCATAATCGACTTACCGGCGCAATCGATGTTTCCTCCATACATCGATAGACAATCCATACCCAAAATCACACCCAAACCTTGTGACTCCAAAATTATTAGGTCTAAGGGGAATACATGCCTACCTATGGTCAATGGCATCTGAAAACATCCTTGGCTTGCCATATACTCCGCTCCTGGCGAGCTTACTAACATAGGTGTTCTAAGAACTTTGGTGGGCAACTTATACTTATCCACAAATCCCCTTGATATGTATGAATGCGATGCACCGGTATAAAAAGGAACGATTGTAGTAAATGACTTAACCAAAAACTTACCTATTACCGCATCTGGCTATGTTTCAACCTCCTCCATGTTAACGTGGTTCCCTTGTCCCCTGTTGAAAGGGTTAGGCTTCTTTCTAGAGCTTCCATTGCTATTTCCATTCTTAGCTTCAGGACATTCATTGGCATAATGTCCAGTCTTCTAGCACTTGTAGCAAGTAATGTGACTTAGATCCTTCTTGGCGGGCGTTGCTGGGTTGGAACGATTCTGTCCGTTGCTTCCTCCATTACGATTCTCATTCTTAGGGCCACTATGGTTGTGTGAACTTCCTCCATTGTGGTTGTGACCTCCATGGTTATGCTAAAAATGTCCTCTCGTGTTCGGGGTAAAACGAGGCCTCTGCTGGGCTCCAGAATTGTACTTCCCTTGTCCATACGTCCTCTTGCAGTTGTCAATCTTCTGCTACTTCCCTTCAATCATGAGAGCTCTATCTACCAACTCCTGGTAGTTGTTGAAGGTTGCCACCATCAACTGCATGCTCAACTCATCATTCAGTCCTTCCAGAAACTTCTCCTGCTTAGCTGCATCCGTAGCAACGTCATCTGGGGCATAACGTGCTAACTTACTAAACTCATCCACATACTGGCCAACTGTGCGTCCTCCTTGGCACAAGTTGCAAAACTCACGCTTCTTCATGGCCATAGCTACTGCTGAAACATGGGCAGTACGGAAAGCCTGCTGAAACTGGTCCCATGTGATAGTGTCGATGGGATAAGTTGCTGTGAAATTCTCCCACCATGATGTTGCGGGTCCATCAAGCTGATGTGCGGCAAAACGCACTCTCTCCACATCTATGCATCCTGCAGTGGTCAACTCCCTTCCAATCTTGTGGATCTAATCATCTGCAACTATCGGCTCGGTGCTACTAGAGAACACCGGCGGATTCAGCCTCAAGAAACGGGCTAAGTGATCAATAGGTGGTGGTGTTGGTTGGTTGTTGTTGTTGTTGTTGTTCCCCTGATTTTGATTCTAGACTAGTATCTGCATCAATGCATTCTGCTGCTAGATCAATTGAGTGAGCTCTGGTGGGAAAGCAAATCCATTGTCGCGTCTCGGAGGCTTCTGATGGGTTTAGAAAAGATGAGAAAATAGAATAGAAATAGATCTAGAGGGAAAACACTACCCATATGCACATGAGACAAACACAAACATATCACTTCAATCAATTTCAAACAAGGGACTACATCGGTCTAACTATCATTACAAAAGTGCTCGGAGTATACTATATACATGGGGAAATACTACTACTGATATGGTGGCCGACTAGAAAAATTGATCGGTGGAAAAATCCATGATATCTGCTCCAGCTTCATCAAAAAAGTCATCACCGCTATCGTCAGGGTCTGAGTCGGTGTCATCGATGATGATGTAGTTCTCCGGGCAAGTGGAATCGTCGTCATCTCTCCTCCTGGCGCAGGGTCTCCCATGAATATTCCTAGCTTCTTCTTCAGATCGTCATTCTTCTCCACGAGTATCGTCATTTCCTCCTCATATCCATCGCGTGTAGACTTGAGTTCTTCCTCCAGCTCTGTGATCCTGGTCATTGCCTTCTTCAGATCTATCATGCCTGCGCACATCTGGTTCTCCTGGCGGCAAATGTGCTGGTTTAACTCCTAGATGAAAGCTGCAATAGATCTATCCTTCCTGGTGCTAATCATCTCCCATTGCTCATCTCGGCGCCCACAAATCTGGTCGATAGTATCCTTAAGATCCTTGTGGTAAACTTCTCCAATGCGTCCCATAGTGATGTGGGCTGCCATGCTCTTTGCTAAACTCCAGGTTGGTGCATCAAAAGAAAACTCTATGGGCTCAGTGACTGGCATGAACGTCCTTCCTAGAACTTGAACTCGAATCATCCAACGCTCCTCTTCTGGTAAAGTGGTGATGTAGGTCCCGGTGAAGCTTGGTATCCCGATGTTCAGGTATCTAGTAACTTCCTTCAAGTGGTGTCCAAAAGGTGTTTCTTCATCCGGTTGCGCGAACTTGTTCCTTGCATACGCCATCCTAAAGAGTAGAAAAAGGGAGAGGAGTCAGAAATGAGAAGAACGTCGTGATCTAGGGCTTTAGCTTAGTGGTCGTGTCCTACAGTCAGCATGTGCTCTGATACCATCTTGTAGCGACCAGACCTCAAACAGTCTGATCTCTGTGCATCAGTGTCATCCCTGGATCGGTAATGCTGACACGCATAGTACTTGAAGGATTTAGAACAGAGTAGCAATCACACACTTATTACATCGAATGTCTCAAAAGAGAACTTATTACAATAAATATGGCTTAAGGCCATCTAAATACGATAACATCGGAAGGCTTGGAAGATAAAGTGAGTCCATCAACTCCAACGGCATCACTGAGTGAAAGATCACGACCTAAGGCACCTTACTCGTCGTCTGAAAAGTCTACAACATGAACATTGCAGCCCGAAACGAGTCAACACATGGAATATGCTGGCAATGTAACACAAGAGAGAAATGAACAGAATAATGCTATCACTACATGCATATATGGCTGGTGGAAAGCTCTATGGTTACAATTTTGCATAAAGCCAATTTCCCCTACAACAAAGGAACAAATTTTATTTAACTATCATGGTGCTTGTTAAACATTGAGAAGGTTCACCCAACTCAATCCCAATTAAGCATCATCATTAAACCCAATCGAATTGTATTTAAGAGTGATGAGATCCACATGATAATCCAAGAACTAGATACTCAAAACATCCATAACCGGAGATACGGCTAACCATGATTAGTTTATACACTCTGCAGAGGTTTGCGCACTTTTCCCCACAAGACTCGAATACATCCATGGTTGGAGAAATGAGACACAGTCTTTCTGAAACAATAACTCTTTACTCTAGGTGGACAGCTACACCTACTTTCCCCTACATCTGCTAGCCCACCAAAAGAGGTCTTGCAACTTACTCAACTATGCTAGAGCCCATAATAGCTTGTGGCTGCACACGGAAGTTTCTAGCATAAATAATCTTATGATCCCTTTGAGCCTGGGTGGCGGTCCATAGGAGAATCACATGGTACCCCGGGATTTCCAAGAAAAATAGGCAACACTGGGTTCCCCAGGTGCCTCAATCCACCCAGAGGTGTATTAAAGTAGCCACCTTAAGTTAACCATTAAATAACATTACTCACATCTATCATGGATACACTAACCCAATCAATATCTATGTGCATAGCATAGCAATATAAGCAACAAGAAGTAACTCCCAAAGGTTTGATAATAAACAGGACAATAGGTACTACTTCCCAAAACCCACAAGTTAATTAGATCCTAACCATGCAATTGTTTGAGGATTGATCTAATGCAATAAAACTGGGTAGTAAAGAGGTATGATCAAAGTGTTACTTGCCTTCCTGATGATCCGTGAAACCTAGAAACTCGTAGTAGCACGCTTCGCACTCCGAGTACTCTATCGCAAACAAACAAGCATACTATAAGCACTCAACTAGAAGCACGGGTAAAACTCAAGTAAGAGATCTAACCAGAAAGTTCAACTTAAGAACTCCGGTTTGCAAAAAGAATCAAAACAAGCGAAGCAACGAAACTCAAACTGCAAAAAAACAAGCTCCATTTACTAATCTGGACTTAAGTCAAATTTTATAGTAGCAAAAACTTATTTAAGTTGGTTAAACAGAATGAGGGCTTCGAGACGAAACTCTAGGTGCTTGAATCGCCTGATTCCGATAAACGAGCGAAAAGATAAACTAAAACGAAAATTAGGGTAGAAATCACGATCGAAAATAATCGCGAAAAAACACTGGAAAAAGAAAAGCTGACGAACAGGCTAACGAATGAACGTTCGCTGTCTGCGGCTAACGGGTGAAAGTCGTTCGTTAAAATGAACGAACGAACGGGCGTTCGCTAAATAACTAAACCGGGAAAAAATAAAACCGATCTATATAAAATATCAATCGCGATTTCTAAAAAACCCGACGGTTTTCTAAAGAAAACCGCGGCGGCTACCTCGGCGAAAACCGGCAAGGGCGGTGGCACTTCGGCGGCGGCGACACACTCCGGCAGCGGCGACGCACTCCGGCGGCGGCGACGCACTCCAGCGGCGGCGGCGCACTCCAGCGGGGCGTCGGGCGGGTGAGGCGGCGGCGGGGATCCGAGGCGGCGGTGAGGCAACGGCGACGGGGCTCTAGGCGGCGATGGCTCGCAAGCGGTGGTGCTGATACGAGGCGGCGGCAGCGTCGGTGGCGGGGTGGTGGTGAGAGGCGGCAGGGTGGGGTATTTAAGGAGGGGGTTCCGGCGGCTTGCGGAAGGGGCGAGGAGGAGGAGTCCTCCCCGGACTCGGCGGCGGCGGCGTGCTCCGGCCGGACTCCGGTCGGAGTCGGTCGGGCGGGGGCGAGGCGAGGCCGGCCCGGCTCGGCTGGGCCGCTGGCCCAGTCGGGCGCGCACAATTTTTTTTTAAATTTGTTTCCTCCGAAAACAAATCTTAGAAAAATAAATAAAAATCTAAAAATGCCAAAACAAATTTTCACCGTCTAAATAAAATATTTAGAACAACATGAATATTTTCATGGCCGAAGAATGCAATTTTGAAAACGTGTAATTTTTCTAATTCAAATAAAATTGCAATAAAATCCAAATGAAATATTTATTTGATTTTAATATTTTTTCTCTAATATTTCATTTATTTTGGAGAAGTCATATTATCTCCTCTCATATATTTTTATTTTAGAAATATTAGAAAAGAAAAGTACTTAAAACCAAATGATCCTCTTTTCAAAATTTGAAAAAACTCAAATATGAAAATAACGAAATCCGCAACTCTCTCCGTGGGTCCTTGAGTTGCGTAGAATTTCTAAGATCAAGCCAAAAATCCAATAAAATATGATATGCAATTATGATCTAATGTATAACATTCCAAATTAAAAATTTGGGATGTTACAAATTCTCTACGGTCTAAGAGCAGTTTCAAATTTACTAAATCATGGAATTCGTTTTTTTTTTGAAATTTTTGCAATTTTCGGTATTGTTTTCACTCCAGTTTTTCAATCATTTGTCGAAACGAGGCATATGATATGCTGTTGGAAAGCTATGGATGAGGCGCAACTTTCATATGTTGAAATGTTTTTTTTATATAATTACGGTTTTAAGTTAATTTCAAAAATCGTGCGACAGACAACGAGTGGCAGCGGCCGTTCTTTCAAACCGCTCGTAGGAATGATGCAAATGATACATCGTTGGAACGATATCAACGAGATGCAACTTTTTCATGTAGAACAATCTCTCTAATTACTTACGGTTTAAGATCAGTCTTTAAATTACCGAAACGCGGATACTCTGTTTTTCGCGACATTCAAATCGATGAGTGACCTTCATCTGACAGAAAACCGCATTGCTTGAGACTGAAACCCGCACTCACTAGACGGACAAGCGAACTACATTATTCCTTTTTTTCAAGCATACGTTTAACGGACGAGGAAGTGGAGTGCACTTGACATCGGGCGTAAGTGGATCGCAAATTATCAAGAGATGAGTCGCAAGAGATTATGAAGTGAGCTTCACACCAGGCTTAAGTGGGCCGCAAAACTATCGAGATGTGAGCCGCATGAGATTATAAAGTGAGCTTCACATTGGGCATAAGTGGACCGCAAAACTATCGAGAGGTGAGACGCGTGAGATTACGAAGTGAGCTTCACGTCGGGCGTAAGTGGACCGCAAAACTATCGAGAGATGAGCCACATGAGATTACAAAGTGAGCTTAATAAATTTACATACCAGGCACTTTTCTGTTTACCAAGTGGTGCCTCTGATGTTTTTGTTTCCGATGGGAATTACTTTTTTCTCTTTTTTTCACAAAGTGAAGCACCAACCACCACAAAATGAACCAGACACCTTTTCTACAAATAAAAGAATACATACAAAACTTCACACACGAACCGCGCGAGAGACATTTCTCTCTCACACAAATAAATTTTTACATTTTCTCTCACACATTCAAGAAGAAAGTGAACTTAAAAAATTGATCATTTTTCTTCTGTAGTTTCCCAGCGAACAGAACATTGACACACACACACACACACGACCTGCATGCATCGTGCACATGGGCTGCAAACAAACCGCACACGCCGCATACAGGAACTACAGGAGCTACCTCGCCACCGCCCGTTCTGCATGCTTACGCCACACCAGACTGCACGGGGCCTTCAGCGCCGTTCAATTCAACATCAACCCAAAACTGCAGCATGTCGGACGTCGCGGGCTCGTGGTGGCCGCTGGGCGAACTGCAGGTCGCCCGTCGAAGCACCTGCAATGTGGACGAAGTGACCTGCATTTGAACAAAAAAACACCGATGAAGTGAGCTGCACTGCCGGGCGAGCTGCACTGTGTTGTGGACAGAGTCGTTGTTGACCAAAAACAAACAGCAGCACCTCAAAAAAAAAAAAAACAGCAGCATGCAGGGGGCGAACTGCATGGGTGAGGAGGGAGAGCTAAACTGCACACCGGCGGCGACAACGCAGGGCAGCATCACCCTGCATCTGGGCCCGCCCTTCCTGCCGCCATCCTTCGCCCCCACACTGCTGCCCTGCTCCTCCTTGGGCGGGAGGCGTCGCCACCATAGTCGCCGTCTTCTTCATGAGCTACAGCCGCGGGAAGCAGCAGATGAGACGGCGGAGGCCATGGCCGCCGGATCCAGAGGAGGCGAAGCCTTGGCGGCCACCACTGCGGGACAACTCCTCGACCTGGTCGGCATCAAGAGGCGGTGATCCCGACAGGAAGAGGATGACCGCAGGGAGGCAGGGGGAGCTCGGGGGACATGTCGCCGCCGGTAGACAGTGGCTGTGCCACGGCGCCGCCGAGATCGCGCTGGGTCTTGGCGCCCCAAAAATTCGAGGGGAGGGGAAGGGCGGCGCGCCCTACTACCAATCGTCTGCGTCGCTGCAGATCGAGGCGAGGGGAAGTTCGGCGATGCCTAGGGAAGGGGAAATAGATGGATCGGGGGAGGGCGACACCGGCGAGGGAAGAAGGTGGATTGGGGCAGGGCGGCGCCAGCGGGGAAAGAAAGTGGATCGGGGGAGGGCGGCGCCGGCGGGGGAAGGTCGCCGGGCACGGGGGAGCCGCGCGCATCTCGCTCCGGGGTGGTGGGTTGGCAGGGCAAAAGAGATAGACAGGCGGCAGTACGGCTCTGGCATCGGAGGCACGAGCCCCTGGCGTCGCCGGCAGTGGAAGGTGGAGGGGAGGTGGGAGGAGGCTGTGCAGGAGGAAGAAGGTGGGAAGGAGGGGATCGGGCATGAACAGAACGTGTGAGGAGAGGGGTAAGTGCGTTGACTCCTTTTGTTTTCAGATCAGGGTGGAATCGGTGGTGGGAGGTGTTAGCAGAATAAGCAACAAGTGTTATTAGAATAAGATTTTAAGGGGTGTTATCGTAATAGACCCACCCTATATATATATTAGTACTACATACGTGTCCATGAACACTCCTTACTCAGTGTGGGGACTTTTCAGTTTCCGAGGCATGTGCCACATCAAAGTTATGCATTGGCTAGCTATTCAAAAATCACATAACACTTCTTTGGGCAACATGCATGCAAAGCAGTGGTTATCCTAGGACAATCACGCGTGACGCTTTCATCTGTGGGCCCGCGAGGTCGTCGTCCATGCATGCATTACTTTGACCTACATCAGAAGAGGTTAATTAGTTTCACCATCAAGGAGGGTTCTTTTTGGTTTGTATTACGAAAGGAGCATATAGTATGCGTCGAAAGAGGGGGGAGGGGACAAGCATATATACTACTCTTCATGAACCTAGCTTGCTCTATGTGGGGACTTTATGGTTTTCGAGGCATGTGCCACATCAAAGTTGTGCATTTTGCATATTCAAACATCACAACCACACACACACCTCCATACATATGTTTGGCCCAGATGAAAAGCAATGGTGGCTGTCCTCTGGCACCCACTCACGCGGTTATCAATGAGATTGATGCTTTCCATCTATGGGCCCACTTGGTCCATCACTACTTTGGTCGACACCGACAGAGGTTAATTTAACTTTGGACGGGATTATTTTTTGGTTTATATATTACGGTATATATATAGGTCATGCTCTGGGATGACATGGTATAGTTTGAGCACATGCATGTCTACGCATGAATCCCTCCCACCAAGTCGAAGTGGGCAGCGGGGGAAGGGGCAGTGCACCACGACACATCATGATCCGGTCTCGCTCTGTGTGGGGACTGTACGATTTTCGATGCAACGCGCCACATCAATGTTGTGCATGGTATTCAAAGATGCACGCATCACCTCCATACATACATATGCATGCAGTGGTTGTCTTCGAACGGTACTCTCCCTCACGTGGTTATCAGCGACAAGCCTATATATTTGTGGGCCTGCATGTACATCCATGATCACTTTGACCGACAACGAGATATATATGTTACCATGGTGGATTCTTCTTCTTCTTCTTTGTTTCATGTTATCGTAGTAGGTCATGGTGAGATTCCAGACATAAGTTTGAGCGTATACATACACATGCATGCATGAATTCCCATCATGGCTTGAAGTGTGGTGTGACATACATATATACAACACGTCATTAACTAATCCTCGCTCCGTGTGGGGATTTATCGTTCCAAAGCACGGTGCCACATCAAAATTTTGTTCCACTGGGTATTCAAACATCAACACATATCCATACATACGTTTGGGCCACATGCATGCAGTGGTTATCTTCGGGCACTAGCTACTTGCATGATTATTGGCGTGCTAGCCCATCTCTGAGGTCGTGTGGACGTACATCACTTTGACCAACAACAAGAGAGAGGTTGTAGGGCCAAGGTGGATTCTTCTTGGTCCGTTTATGATACATCTTGGTGAGATGCCCTCTCCCGCCGACTGAAAGTTTGTGTGTGTGTGTGTGTGTGTGTGTGTGTGTGTGTGTGTGTGTGTGTGTGTTTGACAGGGGGACATCTACTTCACACTTTGATAGGTGATCATCCGTGGGGTTGGGGATGTCCAGTTAATTTGCGAGACATGTGCCGCATCAAAGTTGTGAATTGGGTATTTAAATATCACACCACCTTTTTCATACATATAGTTCCGCTACCCGCATGTGTTTGTATGTGGTCTCACCCCATCTCGCGCCAGAAGCACACATTTCTGGGCCTGCACACGGTCCACCTTTCACTGGAAACGAAAGGGGGTGTGGTTTGACCATGATGGACTCCTATAGGTTTACTATTACGGTAGGGTGATATGTTAGGCCTAGGTATTTGGGGTCATGCGTTCATAGCTAGGATTCCCCTCCTGCCGACACGAGGGGGGGGGCAAGCAATATCGTGCGTTTTGTGAGACAGGTGCCACATCGAAGTTGTGCATTTGGTATTTGAACATCAAACCAACATTTTCATTCCTATTTTTGGTCCACATGCAAGTGTGTTCGTGTTCTGACCCTTTCCCGCGTTGTTTTCGCCAAGTTTATAAACATTAGAAAAGTCGGATGACGCAACAGACATGGTTCACTAACACTACGCGTGTGCCATGCCGGTGGCCCTCTACTCACTCACATCAGCACAGTACATTGGGCTCCACGAGGCTTCCCTCGCAATCTAAAAAATATCTACCCTGCTGTAGGGTTTTTCTGTTTGATAACAGATGGTTATTATGTTTCGACCATGTGTGATGTTTGTTGTTCCCACTCCCGCCTACATCCCTCAAAAATATCTGCCTGGCTCGAGGGTTTTCCTGTTCGATAACACACGGTTGTTATTTTGGGACCGTGTGCGATGCATCATCCAAATTAAAATAGCCCCGGCATTTTACTCCCGCGTAGTAAAATTTACAGTAGCCGCATCATTTCCTCAAACACCCCCCTCCACCCCCCCCCAAAAAAACTCCTCACGCACGCGCACACACACATACACACACCCTACCACAACCCCTCCCTCGCTCGAAACCCTAGCAAGGTCGCCGCCGCCGCAAGGCCCCCATTGTCAACATCTGCCGGTTTACCCATGCAGCTTACCCACCGATCTCCATACCCTAGTCGCCCTGAGTTTCTTAGATGATGCCTGCCAAATTCCCCCTTTCCCATAGATCCCCATCCCCATCCCCCACTCCAGAGCATCGCAGCCTAAGCCCGACAACACTTCCCATGGAGCTCGAGGAGCGACTGGCCCAAAAAGAGGTGTATCGCGGCCTCTTCACCCGACGTTGCCAAGGTGGCCGCAGAGGAAGCTGACGACCATTATTGGCCGCAGGCTCTCAGTCAGCGGGCTAGACTATGCGGGTATGTCGCGGATGTCGGCTATGACATTGAGGTCATCGACCTGGACGACTTGACGTGAGTATGTCACATGTTAAGTGGCCCACCCCAACCGCTTGGGTTCAACCGCCGTCGATCTCATCAATGGCCCCGCTGCTGATCTCCTCTGGCTCGCTGTCAAGAATTTGTCATTCCACGTCACCATCAAGCCACTTTTTATCTTTTCTGAAGGACACGTTCTACGGCGCTGGCTTGGGATCAACAGCTACCAAGTCAGACCTCATCGATGGCGACCACGAGGAGGCAACCCTCTCCGTCTCTTCCAAGGGGAAAGATCCCATCTACGACATCGAGGAGGGCACCCTACAGCCATTCTCTTCCAAGGGGAAGGAGCCCATCTGCGACAACATGGAGCCCACCCAGGGTCCATGTTCTTTCCACGGAACAAGCCCGTCCGTCGCAAGTGAGGAAACCAATGATTTGTTTTGTCGTGCCTCTTCACAGGGGGGAACCCATGATTTGTTTTATCAGTCACTTTTTTAGTGTAGTGAGAATATGTCCAGTTTTAATTGCTATATTTGGTTGTTTGCTATATGCCTTGTTTATTTCAGTTGTTCACAATGTGATGCTCTGTATGTGCAACTATTTACTGTGCAATACATTTTCATCAATACCAGTTTTAAACATACCGATAGGAATGCATATATTTGCTTTCTGTTAAGCCTGTTATAGCTAGCATATGCCTCTTTTAAAGTTTTTTGGTTGTTCGGTTGTTTGTAGTTAGCATATGTCCAGTTCAAATGCTATATTTGGTTGTTCATAGTATGCCTTGTTTATTCCAGTTATTCACAACATAATGTTCTATATGTTCAAGTATGAACTGTGTAGTTCAATTTCATCAATACCAGTTTCAACAATACCACTATGAATGACTACATTTAGTTGTTGTTAAGCATGTTGTAGTTAACACTCCATTTTTATTTAACAGTAACCAATGTACTTAGACTGGCACAATACCAGTTTGAATGACTATATTTGCTTCTTGTTAAATGTTAGGCCTGTTGCAGTTAACACACCTTTCCACTTCTTGTTTTCCTTAACTAGCATGCTTAAACCTGCACACATAAACCATCGTTTGGAGATTATTTTGTCTGCCGTGGATATATTTGGTTGATGTTTAGCCTGTTGTGCTTAACATGCCTCTCCATGTACTTACACAAGACAATTTTGGGAACGACTGCTGTTTTCCATCGAGGTTAGTTTCATCCCATGGCTTATATATACTCATTGTTCAGGATAGCGGTAGCTGGTTCCATATAGGCCGGGGGCTGATAAGGGATTAATCGGTAATACGTACTTTTAACTGAATGTATCTGTAACCCATTTATCGGTAGGTTAATAAGGGCCATATCTAATATATCTGAGGCTACATAGCAACATGAACTGCACTGAATGTCTAAATATGCAATCCTAGGCTACATAGCAACAAGGAAGAGTGCAATAATTTGTAAAAATGCAATAAACTCCCTCCGGCCCATAATATAAGATGTTAATTCATCCAATATGTGAGTATGTTGGATGTTAAGATATTATATAATGGGACAGAGGGAGTGTTGTACTACATCATTATGCAATTGTTATTTAGCTTCTAATATTAACTGGGTGCTTTTAGATACATATGTCATTGGTAAAGATCCGCGCTTCGACCTTTTCTGCGTATGGGGCAATGAGATATTGATGAACCAGCATCAAGTGAGGAAGATGATAAAGATTGTCAGTAAAATGGGTCAAAAGATGGCAATTAAGCTATTTGTTTACACTTTATCCAAGACAACAGTGAACTATGGGATGGTAAGTAAGAACTCTGCATCCTTCTTTTTACTGCCCATAATGATTTGTGTTAGATGACAATGTCTGGATCTTTTTTCCTTTGTAGTGGTTCCCAAAGCAGTTTACGCATGATTACCTCTCAAACTACATGATTGGTGGGCATGCAAAGGTTAAAGTATTTCTACCAGAACACGATGACTATCTAGATGTGTTCATGAAGACAGTGAAGGATGGGCGGTCGACCATCCCAAGGGGTTGGAATAGATTCGTGTGTGCCTTCTGCGTGGAGGAGGGCACAATATGGGCATTCCGCTTCACCCCGTTCAGCAACCAGAATGTATTTCGCCTCTTTCTTTACCATCTTTAATAGTACAAGTATACAAATGTGGTTCATTATTCTTTATTTGGTGCTTATGTAATTCTTGAACATATGTACCTGTGAGTTGAATAATGCATTGGTTGTTTGAACCTGATGGATATGAATAAAATTATAGCATACATTCAAATTCAAATTCAAATTGGGCACAATTTTAAATAGCAACAATTAAATTAGGGTGAAATTACGCTCTGCTGGTCATTACGGCGTACATGGTCGGTAAAACACAAATGTGTGTGATATACACCATAATCTGACACGGTTCACACAGAGGAAACGTGTGCAAGCATGCACATAGTTGCCGTTTACAAAGCGTGTGTGATGTTAGACAATATCACAAATGGTGCAAGCAAACTAAATGTTTGTTATAGTTGCCTTATCGTACACGATTTATAATCATGAACTGTTTCTCATGTGGTATGCATCGTAAACGTTGCACCAAAGAATAGCATGTGCGATAGTATCATGTTCGACACTGTTACGACGGTCCGACGTTTCGTAATCCTATCCCACACTTATACGATGATTAGCTAATATTCTTAATTAGTTATCACATACGGTTCGGGCAAAGTGAATGTGTGCGATTTTGTTCTTATCATACACGTTCTATACTCGCGAACTATTTGTGATGGGCTGCACATCGTAAACGTAGCACCATAGAATACCAACTTTAATGGTAATGCCAGCACAAACAAGTAGCAAGGATGGAGCATTTGGGATATTCGAGATATCATAATCAGTTTTATAGGGACAACTGTTTGCATCATGGCTCCCTATCCCCTACGGTTTCTCGGTCATGTGGGAAGGACCCTCCCTATCGCCCACACTTGTCTCGCAATGGTTTCAAAATGTCGTCATGAAAAGGGGTTAAAAACCATTTGTATAGCATCTCGTTGTACCAGTGACCAGACTACCAACTTCTCCATTAGGAGTAGAGATTTTGCATGAATGGCTATTACGAACGACAACGACTACCGAGTATTTTTGCACACATTTTTTAACAAATTTCTAAACATTTGAATGGACACACTTGATTTCAGAATGTAGCCTGTCTGGCTTTCTGTATGACTGATAAGAAATATAATATGACTGCGTCAATGAACGTATGTACGTGGCGGTCTGATGACCCGCCTTCCGCCATGGCCATCCTCGACGTTGTGATGCACGCCCTGACATTCTTGAGTATCGCCCTGATATCAGGCCCGACTACGGTGTGCTCCATGGTGTCCCGCACGGCGTCCCTCCGCAGGGGCGCGCGGATGCGTACGGCCATAAGAAAAAGATATATTATTTTTGTGATATTAGGAAACATGTGATTGTCAATTAATAGTAGAGATAATGATAATAATAAATGACATAATGTGCGGGATTAATGATTTCTTATTGAGAAATATCTCATTTTGTTTTGGAAGGTTAGCAAGAAAAATATTATGTTTATATTTTAGGAAGGTGATCTCACATATATGGTACGATTTTTAAATTATTAATTACCTATTATTTACATGATTAAAATGAATCAACCCACGTGCCAAAACAAGCACAAAATAAGATCTCCCTTTAATGAGATTTGCTTTTTTAATGAGAAAGGGAAAAATCAGTGGGAGGGGTGGTGAGAGGAAATAAAACCGGAGTACCAGGCTAACAAGTGCTCCATTAGGAGTAGAGATATCAACACCATGTTACACATATATTGAAGACACAAGATATGCCATATCTTTGACTTTTATTTTTCCAACATATCTTGATGACACGAGATATGTCATATCTTTGACTTTTATTTTTCTTCAGATATCATCATCCATGGCTATAAGAGATGGCATAGACCATTTGGATGTGCATCTTTTGTGTGCTCTCTTACTTGCCTTTTGGCGGTATATTACTTGAGACATGGGAACCCTCAATGTGACAATCATTCTATGTTTTCTAATCCTCATGCCACTCCATTTAGTTCCTGGTAAATATATTTAAGAATAATCCCCTGCAAGAACAATGCACTTCCTAAATGTATGGTTTATATGTTTGCTAGCTAGTAGTATAAATTATACTATACTTGCATTCTTTTCTTTTGCCCCTTTAGAATATTGTAGGATCTGGTTTTCATGCACCATATTTTGATTATTGTTTTGTAGGTTCAGAGGCCAAGACGTGCAAAGATCTCAGTGGGACATATACCGCTTCACGTTGTTATCAGGCTGAATGTGTTGTGGCCTGCCGCAAGGAGGGCTTTACCCAAGGGGGGGTGTGAAGTTATTGTCAAAACAAAAAAAATTATGGTACTTTGTTTTTGCAAAAAAGAGTGTTGAATAAGAAACGTGTTAAGGCTGTCAAGGATGTGTTGTAGCAATTAATAAGATTATTTAGCAAGAAGAACTAATAATGATGAGTGATAAATTTTGTGACTCTGCCAGGTTGTCTTTATGTTTTGGCTCAAAACACACACATGAATATCTAACTCATGCCAATGTTCTAAAAAGTTGCATGCTAGAAATATTAGATTCATGTGACCATGAACCCTAATTTGCCAGCCTGGTAAAGTGTGTGTTGCAAAAATGATGTGTTCTTAGTGACTCGTTGCATATATATCCGCAATAACAAGAATTTCTTAGATCATGAGACTCGCTCCCTGATTTTCTAAACTAACACCAACTGAACAAAGAAGATGTGCGAGCCTAACTAATATGATTTTTATGTATGAATTATAGAGATATGAAAGAGGACGCCATAAAGGTGGCACACAACTATTATTTCCAGAGATGAAAATGGAACTCTTATAAGTCTGGTGCGCTCCCTATTGACCGCGGTCAAAGGGAATAATGAGGAGAACATTCATTTTGTAAACCCTTTGGAGTGTAAATGGACCAGAACAGATTTATCTCATACCATATCCTTTACCATATTATTTTCTTGGATTCATAGCGGAGCCGATATTGATGGGTTGTGGACTCGAATGTAGATATACCAGCCATAGATTCAAAGCAGAAACGGGGCAGACTTGGACCGGAAACCAAAATATTCGAATCAACAATCTGTTAGGTAGGTAATTATAGTCCTAGCAATGTTTGAGAGGGGTTTAAAATTCTGGCCTTGCATGAATCAATTAGCTAAGAAAATAAAGATATGATTTAGGCTAAAATCTAAGCTTTGTGAGATGGTATCAATACAAATTGAATAATTAAACCATGAACTCTACTAGTGATAAAGTTCATAGTTGGACATACTAGTCAAATGAACTTGATAACTCCATAATTAGTCTCTATCATATTAGGCTAGGATTGTTTTACTCAAAAATCAGATTATCCAGTTTGAAACTCTTAGAAAATTCTAGTTGATTTTCGGATAATCCGTATCTGCATGATATATGCTATACCGTATCAGGAGAATCAATTTGGAATCAGATATTACGTATCCAGAGAATTCTTTAAAATTAGATATGGATACTTTAAAGCAGATTCATTGCCGAATTCGGTGCCAAAATCATCGTATCCATTGACTCTTATATAAGCCCTAAGTGTAATGTGGGCTGGACCATGAGTATAATGTCAGGACCCCGACTCGATGTCACATCGATCTAGCTGGTAACACCTCATATCACTTTGCGGCCTCACGCACGGTATCCCCACGGGTGTCGTCTTACCTTTTCCCGGGACCGTTTGCGCCTTTTGGCTCACGTATATGATAGTGTCGCTAGCATCCATATGATAAAGAGCCCGGGCTGACATGACTAGTCGTAAACCCAAAGTGGCACAGACTTACAGGGACAGGCATCCATGACCCAGCTTCGAACGTGTCGGTCATCAGCAAGTGGGTCCGGGCTGTAGCACTGGGCTAGCAGGACTCCGGTAAACCGGGCTGTAGCGGGCTAACAGGACTCCGGTACTCAAAGCGTGACATTTCCCCGAAGGGACAGACACAGGAACGAAGAAGGACACATGCCGGCCAGCCTAAGTGCTCCAGAGCAGTAGCAAGCTACCATGGCTCAGCGGTAACACTAGGAGACATTTCCCGGTAAGAGAGGCTACTAAAGATAAACAACTAGATAGTCAGATCCCACACATACCAAGCATTTCAATCATACACACAATATGCTCGATATGTGCAAACACAACGAAGCATCACAACATGACTCTACGACACAAGTACTTTATTTAAGGCTCAGTGAGCCATACATAACATACACAAAGGTACGGGTCTCACGACCCAACATACAAGTCATACAGTCATACAAACCAGCAGCGGAAGTAACTTGTCTGAGTACAGACAACTAGTAAAATAAAAGAGGCTTGGAAAGCCTAGCTATACTACGTGGTCCTTCACAAGCTCAGGGTCACCACCTGGGTCTTTAGCCTACTCGTTGATGTCAACGTCTACATAGAACCCATCAGAAGGGGTTGCAGCGTCTTCTGTAAAAATGTAGATTATAGCAACATGAGTACAAAGGTACTCAGCAAGACTTACATCAGATCCTACATACATGCATAGTATCAAGAAGGGTTGGTGGAGTTATTGCAGCAAGCCAGCTTTGACTCTTGGCTAAACTATCCTACGGTACTCCAACTGAAATGGTTTTGCGCACACGAGTCCACTACTCACCACTTCAATACACTACCGAGGATCCACCTCCGTCTTCCTACGGAAGAGCCATCCTCGGCACTCACACTTATCTTGAGGCTTTTAACAGTTTCCATTTACTTGTCTATGAACTGTATAGGCAACCAAGTAGTCCTTTACCGCGGACGCGGCTATTCGAATAGATTATGATAACCCTGCAGGGGTGTACTTCTTCATACATGTTTCCACCACTTAGCGTCTGCACACGACATGTGCTCGGCAGACTTCAAGCGAAAGCCGACGTGGGTGTAGACCACGACCTACCTAAACACTCAAGCCTCTAGTCCAGGTTTATCGCCTATTCAGGTTCCATCCGCAGGGAGTCCGGCCGAGGTTTCCCATACGGCCCCGAACGATGTGAACAGGGTTCCCGAGATACCTAACGGGTATTCGGTACACCGTGCCACGTACCTACCGCATCACAGCCCACCCCTACGGTCAGCGCTGTCCACGGCCTCCAGTAGGCTACAAACACCAGAAACTACTTGCAACTCCTGGACGGAGAGCTAGGGTGAATAAGAAGTCGAGAGGGTCCATTGGTTTCGGGCCCAATGCATGGTAGTAGCTGATTCTTAAATCACACATACAGATCTCAGTGCTTAAGGTCGGCTTCAATGAAACAACCCACCATGTACTCCTACATGGCCTCTCATCGATACCTTTACCAAATCGTGTTCACCACACCACTCTCATTACCGACATAATCATTTCACTCTAGCCCATCACCCAGATGAACCAGACCTGACACGACTCTAAGCATAGCAGGCATAGAAAGGTAGGAACAACACATACATATGGCTCAATCAACTCCTACACATGCTAGTGGGTTTCATCTAGTTACTGTGGCAATGACAGGTCATGCAGAGGAAATGGGTTCAACTACCGTAGCACACAGCAGTTTGAATCGCGTTGTCTTAATGCAGTAAAAGAGAGCAGGAGCGAGAACATGGGATTGTATCGATATGATCAAATGGTTGGTTGCTTGCCTGATGGTTCGATGCACGGATACGGTTCTTCGTTAGGGTAGTCACGGTACTCCTCGGGGACAGATCCTGTCGTAAAGGATAACGATACACAGGCATCACCAAACAATGTGCAACAATATGATGCATGCATGAAACATGGCAATATGAGTGTGTTGGGCTAATGCAACTAAAGCTACCAACGCTGTCAGGACCCCGACTCGATGTCACATCGATCTAGCTGGTAACACCTCATATCACTTTGCGGCCTCACGCACGGTATCCCCACGGGTGTCGTCTTACCTTTTCCCGGGACCGTTTGCGCTTTTTGGCTCGCGTATATGAAAGTGTCGCTAGCATCCATATGATAAAGAGCCCGGGCTGACATGACTAGTCGTAAACCCAAAGTGGCACAGACTTACAGGGACAGGCATCCATGACCCAGCTTCGAACGTGTCGGTCATCAGCAAGTGGGTCCGGGCTGTAGCACTGGGCTAGCAGGACTCCAGTAAACCGGGCTGTAGCGGGCTAACAGGACTCCGGTACTCAAAGCGTGACATTTCCCCGAAGGGACAGACACAGGAACGAAGAAGGACACATGCCGGCCAGCCTAAGTGTTCCAGAGCAGTAGCAAGCTACCATGGCTCAGCGGTAACACTAGGAGACATTTCCCGGTAAGAGAGGCTACTAAAGATAAACAACTAGATAGTCAGATCCCACACATACCAAGCATTTCAATCATACACACAATATGCTCGATATGTGCAAATACAACGAAGCATCACAACATGACTCTATGACACAAGTACTTTATTTAAGGCTCAGTGAGCCATACATAACATACACAAAGGTACGGGTCTCACGACCCCACATACAAGTCATACAGTCATACAAACCAGCAGCGGAAGTAGCTTGTCTGAGTACAGACAACTAGTAAAATAAAAGAGGCTTGGGAAGCCTGGCTATACTATAAGGTCCTTCACAAGCTCAGGGTCACCACCTGGGTCTTTAGCCTACTCGTTGATGTCAACGTCTACATAGAACCCATCAGAAGGGGTTGCAGCGTCTTCTGTAAAAATGTAGATTATAGCAACATGAGTACAAAGGTACTCAGCAAGACTTACATCAGATCCTACATACATGCATAGTATCAAGAAGGGTTGGTGGAGTTATTGCAACAAGCCAGCTTTGACTCGTGGCTAGGCTATCCTACGATACTCCAACTTGAAATGGTTTTGCGCACACGAGTCCACTACTCACCAATTCAATACACTACCGAGGATCCACCTCCGTCTTCCTACGGAACAGCCATCCTCGGCACTCACACTTATCTTGAGGCTTTTAACAGTTTCCATTTACTTGTCTATGAACTGTATAGGCAACCAAGTAGTCCTTTACCGCGGACGCGACTATTCGAATAGATTATGATAACCCTGCAGGGGTGTACTTCTTCATACATGTTTCCACCACTTAGCGTCTGCACACGACATGTGCTCGGCAGACTTCAAGCGAAAGCCGACGTGGGTGTAGACCACGACCTACCTAAACACTTAAGCCTCTAGTCCAGGTTTATCGCCTATTCAGGTTCCATCCGCAGGGAGTCCGGCCGAGGTTTCCCATACGGCCCCGAACGATGTGAACAGGGTTCCCGAGATACCTAACGGGTATTCGGTACACCCGGCCACGTACCTACCGCATCACAGCCCACCCCTACGGTCAGCGCTGTCCACGGCCTCCAGTAGGCTACAAACACCAGAAACTACTTGTAACTCCTGGACAGAGAGCTAGGGTGAATAAGAAGTCGAGCGGGGTCATATTTCAGGGCCCAATGCATGGTAGTAGCTGTATCTTAAATCACGCATACAGATCTCAGTGCTTAAGGTCGGCTTCAATGAAACAACCCACCATGTACTCCTACATGGCCTCTCATCGATACCTTTACCAAATCGTGTTCACCACACCACTCTCATTACCGACATAATCATTTCACTCTAGCCCATCACCCAGATGAACCAGACCTGACACGACTCTAAGCATAGCAGGCATAGCAAGGTAGGAACAACACATACATATGGCTCAATCAACTCCTACACATGCTAGTGAGTTTCATCTAGTTACTGTGGCAATGACAGGTCATGCAGAGGAAATGGGTTCAACTACCGTAGCACACAGCAGTTTGAATCGCGTTGTCTTAATGCAGTAAAAGAGAGCAGGAGCGAGAACATGGGATTGTATCGATATGATCAAATGGTTGGTTGCTTGCCTGATGGTTCGATGCACTGATACGGTTCTTCGTTAGGGTAAACACGGTACTCCTCGGGGACAGAACCTGTCGCAGAGAGCACCGATACACAAACATCACCAAACAATGTGCAACAATATGATGCATGCATGAAACATGGCAATATGAGTGTATTGGGCTAATGCAACTCAAACCAGAAGGGTTTGAACAAATTTGAATCAAGGATTCAAATTTCAAATTCAAATATGGCCCTTTTAAAGTGCTTTTCCTTGTTCTGCTTAAAACATCAATTTAACTTGTTTGATCATGCATGAAAATAGTACAGATGGATAGATTGGATTTTTCTGATCATTTTTCATATATAATTTGTCCAATTTGGAGTTACAGAATAAAAGTTATGAATTTTTGAAGTTTAAATAATATTCTGGAATTTCCTGATTTAATTTAAATCCAGAAAATCAATTACTGCGTCAGCCTGACGTCAGTGTGACGTCAGCAGGTCAACGGAACTGGTCCAGGTCAAACCTGACAGTGGGTCCCGCATGTCAGGGTGGTTAATTTAATTAAAACTTAATTAAAACTAATCCTGTTTAATTAACAGGGCTGGGCCCCACCTGTCATTGACTCAGGGGAGTCAACCAGGGCCCACCCGTGGTCAAACCCGGGTCGGCTGCACCGG
>NC_041383.1:182994777-183017910 GCF_002162155.2 Triticum dicoccoides | reverse complement strand
GTTTAGCCGCCGGCGAGCCCGACGCGGCGGCGGAAGTGGTTTTGGCCATTTCGGCCACCAAATGGGCCGCGGAGACCACCGGAGGGAAGCTGAGGACAAACCGCAGCTCTTGGCGGAGTCCGTTGAGGTCGGGATGGCCGGAGTTGGCGCCGGCGACGACTTTGGCGGCCACCGGGGTTCGGTCGGAGGTGAACTTGGCGCTAGAGGGTTCGGTGAGGCTCGTGGAGTAGCTAGCTAGGTGCTGCAGAACTTGGTGAGTAAGATGGACACCATCTTGTGGCCGGAGGATGACCGGGAGCACGTCGGCGACGAGCTCCACGGCGGTGGGTGCGGTTGAGCTCCGGGAGGTTGCTGCATGGCTCGGGAGCAAGAACGGAAGGGAGGGGAAGATGGCTAAGCTCACAGTGAGTGCGACGGAGTTCTTGGTGCGGCCGGAGATGGACCGGAGCGACGACGGCGTTGAAGGGGATCTCCGGCGACGGTGAGCTCGGGCGAGGTCGGTGCGGTGGTCTCGGGCGTTGCGAGCGCTCGGGGCTCGGCTGCTCGATGAAGTGGACAGCGGCGGAGCTCCTGGACACGGTGAGACGGCGTGGGGTGGTCGGAGGGCGTGGCTACGGCGAGGGGGTGGCGGCGATGGCGTCGGCCATGGCTGGGGCGTGCGAGGGGGAGGAGCTGGAGAGGAGAGGGGGTGTCTGGGGGGTTCGGGGGAGAGAGAGAGACCGATCCTCGACGTCACCTGGCGAGGGGAGCGGCGAGGCGGCGAGCAGGTGCGTGGCGCACGCCGCGGTCGCCGTCGGGCACCTGCCTGCCTGCCTGGCCGGCAAGCAGCTCGCTGGAGCGGTGCTGGGCTGGGCCGGCAGGTGGGCCGGGGCAGGCGCCAGGTAAGTTTTTTCCATTTTCTTCTGTTTTCTGTTTTTCTAATACTTCTGCAACTTTGTTGAATTAAATAAAATACCTAGGCAATTTCAAAAATCACCAAAGCAGTCCTGGTCCATAGCTGGATTATTTCCAACATGAAACATTTTAGTTTGGAGGTATTTGAGCATTTAAATATTTTATATAATTTTAAATGCCCAAATTCAAATATTTATGAATTAATTCAAAAACCCTAAGATGGCCTAGGAAAATGTGCACCACTTTTTGCAGAGGTTCTGAACCAAGACAAAAATGATGGACATTTTAGAAGGGCATTTCAGGTTCATTGAAAATTATTTTAGTAAACCCTAGTTGGTTTCAGAGGGGACTGGGGGTTCTGTCATCCCCATTTCAAGTTTCTGATGAAAGAATAAACATGATGCAACACTCTAATGCATGACTAGCTAGGTTGTGACAACTCACCCCCACTCAAAAGAATCTCGTCCCGAGATTTGGGTTCCTCCGAGAAGAAGGCGGGATATTCAAGTCGAAGACGATCCTCCCTTTCCCAAGTTGCTTCATCCTCAGAATGGTGCGACCATTGAACCTTGAGAAACTTGATATTATGACGTCGGGTGGTACGTTCGGCCTGATCGAGGATACGAATGGGGTACTCTCGATATGTAAGATTATCCTGGAGATCAAGCGTTTCGTGGTCCACTTCACGGATAGGATCCGAGAAGCAACGCCTGAGTTGAGAAACGTGGAAGACATCATGAACTCTGGAGAGATGCGGAGGTAGTTCCAACTGGTAGGCAACTTCTCCTCGTTTGGCGAGAATGCGAAAAGGTCCAATGTAACGAGGAGCCAATTTGCCTTTGATACCGAAACGATGGGTTCCCTTCAGAGGGGTAACCCGAAGATAAGCCTTCTCGTCAACCTCGAAAGTTATAGCCTTATGTTTTCGGTCATATTGACTCTTTTGACGGGATTGGGCTGTTTTCAACTTTTCACGAACGATGCGAACTTGTTCTTCTGCTTCCTGAATCATATCCGGGCCAAAGAATTGTCTTTCCCCGGTCTCTGACCAGTTAAGGGGTGTTCGACATCGTCGTCCATAGAGAACTTCAAAAGGGGCTTTACCCAAGCTAGACTGATAGCTGTTGTTGTAAGCGAATTCGGCGAACGGAAGGCACTTCTCCCAGTCCATTCCGAATGAGATAACAGAGGCTCGAAGCATGTCTTCTAGAATTTGGTTGACGCGTTCCACTTGACTGCTCGACTGAGGGTGGAAGGCGGTGCTAAAGGAGAGACGAGTCCCCATAGCATTTTGGAAACTTTCCCAAAATCAAGAGGTGAAAAGACTTCCTCGATCCGAGTTAATTTCCAAAGGAACACCATGGAGGGACACTATTCGGGAGATGTATAAGTCTGCCAACTGACTAGCGGTTATACTCTCACGAACAGGTAAGAAATGGGCTACTTTGGAAAGACGATCGACCACGACGAAGATAGCATTATTCCCTCTCTTAGTCCTGGGAAAACCGGTAATGAAATCCATACCAATTTTATCCCATTTCCATTCAGGAATAGCTAGGGGTTGAAGGGTGCCAGCAGGCCGTTGGTGCTCTGCTTTTACACGACGACAGACGTCGCAATTTGCAATATACTGAGCAATTTCTCTCTTCATCCTAGTCCACCAGAACCTCTGGCGTAGGTCCTGATACATCTTAGTGCTACCGGGATGAATAGTGAGAGGAGATTCATGAGCCTCCTTAAGGATCAACTGCCGTAGATGCTGGTTCTTGGGAACCACTAGACGGTTCTCAAAGTACACAACACCATGATCATTTGTGGAGAAACAACTAGCACCTCCGCTAGCAATGTTCTCCTTGATCTTAGCTATTCCCTTATCTCGCTTCTGGGCAGCAATGATTTGATCCGTAAGAGTAGGTTTCGCCACCAAGGTGGAAAGAAATCCTTGAGGAACAATGTGAAGGTTAAGCTTCCGAAATTCCTCATGGAGAAGCGGTTGACTTTGTTGTAACACCAGATTGTTACAATAAGATTTACGACTTAGCGCATCAGCCATGACGTTGGCTTTCCCTGGGGTGTAGGTTATTCCTAAGTCGAAGTCTGTGATCAATTCAACCCAACGTCTCTGCCTGAGATTCAAATCCGGTTGGGTGAAGATGTACTTCAGACTTTGGTGATCAGTGAATATTTCGCAACGATTACCGAGGAGGTAATGTCGCCAGGTCTTAAGTGCATAGACTACGGCTGCAAGCTCTAGATCATGAGTAGGATAGTTCTCCTCATGTGGGTGCAATTGCCGTGAAGCGTAGGCAATTACGTGTCGATCTTGCATGAGAATGCAACCTAGTCCTTGTGGCGAGGCGTCGCAGTAGATAACAAAGTCCTTGGAGAAGTCTGGCGGTACCAGTACGGGAGCAGAAGTCAGGCGTCTTTTCAGTTCCTGAAAGCTGTGCTCACATTGTGGAGTCCACTCGAACTTTTTATCTTTCTTGAGGAGTTCGGTTAGAGGTTTAGCAACCTTGGAGAAGTTCTCGACAAAGCGACGACAATAGCTCGCTAAGACTAGAAAACTCCGAACTTGCTTGACCGATTCAGGTGGAGTCCAATTAAGGACGGCTTGAACTCGCTCAGGGTTAACAGCAATACCTTTACCAGATATTACATGACCCAGATAGGTCACTTCTGACAACCAGAATTCACATTTAGAAAATTTGGCATAAAGGCGATGCTCTCGAAGTTTTTGCAACACTAGCCTTAGATGTTCGGCATGTTCTTCCTCGTTCTTGGAGTAGATGAGTATATCATCGAGGTAAACCACGACGAATTTATCCAAATACTCCATGAAGATTGAGTTCATTAACCGAGAAAAGGTGGCTGGAGCGTTGGTTAGTCCGAAGGACATGACGGTGTACTCGTATTGGCCATAACGAGTAACAAAGGCCGTTTTAGGAATGTCCCCGTTTCTGATTTTGATTTGATGGTAGCCCAACCTCAAATCCATTTTGGAGAAGACTGAGGATCCAGCGAGCTGATCGTACAGGTCGTTGATCCTGGGAAGCGGATATTTGTTCTTGATTGTGACCAAGTTGACAGGTCGGTAATCTACAACCATCCGGTCCGTACCATCCTTCTTCTTGACGAATAGGACGGGGCAAGCCCACGGAGATGAGCTAGGTCGGATGAAACCCTTTTTCAAGGACTCATCGAGTTGTTTCTTAAGCTCGGCTAGTTCTAGGGGTGCCATCTTATAAGGTCTTCTAGCAATCGGAACGGTTCCTGGAATGAGGTCTATTACAAATTCAACATCCCTGTCAGGTGGAACACCTGGCAATTCCTCTGGAAAGACATCCGGAAAGTCACGGACTACCGGAACGTCCTCAAGGTCTGGCAAAGGGCTGGCGTTAAGAGAATATAATTGTCGCTTGGCTATTCGGGTCAAGACATTGACTATCTTTCCCGAAGGATGGGTGAGTTGAACAGTCCTAGAGAAGCAATCGATTTGGGCATGATGAGCCGACATCCAGTCCATACCCAGAATGATATTAATATCTGAAGATTTAAGGGCTATCAAAGACGCGAGGAAAACAAGTCTGTCGACTTGGATTTCATTTCCATAACTTACCCTAGAGGTCTGCCATCTAGAACCAGGGGTAGAGATTTCCATAGTGGATGGCATGTCACAGAATGCAACGTTATGCAAACGAGCATAACTTTCGGATATAAAAGAATGAGAGGCTCCTGTATCGAAAAGAACAGATGCCGGGTGGCAGTTAACAAGAAGCGTACCGAGAACGACGTTGGGATCCTCTTGAGCTTCTTCGGCAGAGATACAGTTGACATGGCCACGTGAAGCGGTGACCGGTTTAGCATGAAACACTTTCCCTGTCGGCTTGCCACGGCCAACAGCTTTAGCAGATTGATTGGGGTTAGTCTGGGGACACTCACGCATATAGTGACCAGATTCCCCACACTTGAAACAAGTCACGGAACTGGTACGTGGAGGAGCATTGTTAGTTGGACCCCCATAGGGCTTGGCTGGAGCAGACTGTTGAACGGGGCGAGGCGCCTGGAAGGATGGCCTCGGTGTAAACCTGGGTGGCAGGGCGGTGTTGGGTACCCACACGCGGCGCTTCTGAGGACCAGCACCGGATGAGGAACCCATGTCACATCCATGCTTGCGTGTTGCGTCATAGTCAGTCTGACCAGTTTCAGCACTGATGGCTTTGTTGACAAGTTTCGAAAAAGATGTGCACTCATGCAGACGGAGGTCGCGGCGAAGCTCAGGACTAAGGCCCTTACGGAACCTTGCTTGCTTCTTGGCATCGGTAGACACTTCCTCGGTTGCATATCGTGCGAGATTACCAAACTCCCTGCTATAGGCATCCACAGAAAGTCGGCCTTGGGTGAAACTGCAAAATTCTTCACGTTTACGGTCCATGAGACCCTCCGGAATGTGATGTTCACGGAAAGCCTCGCTGAACTCAGCCCAAGTTGTGACATGGCCCGCTGGGCGCATAGCTCCATAATTCTCCCACCATAGGCTGACGGGGCCTTCAAGATGATATGCAGCAAAGGTGACCTTGTCAGCCACCGCTACCAGCGCGGAACGCAGTTTGTGAGAGATACTGCGTAGCCAGTCATCAGCGTCGAGAGGCTCGACGGAGTGGTGGAACGTGGGTGGATGCAATTTGATAAAATCACTGAGTGACACCACGTTAGCCCTCTGATGGTGTGTTGTATTCTGTTCAATACGCTCCAACAAACGGTTTGTCTCCCGCTTGTTTCTCTCAGCTTCCATCATAACCTCGGCTAGTGAAGGAGGATGAGGCAGATTTACATCCCTGGCTTCACTGCCTTCGGCCTGCTCTTGAGAAGCAGGGTTAGCGCGCGTGTTGACCATCCTAGGTAAACAAGACAATGATTTAGTCAGGATGGTAAAATTCCGACATAGGATTCATAATGTAAGAAATAACTCGGAATGCAAGATGATCATCCGTATGACATGGTAGATACAGAAACTGCTTCTTTTATTCCATCGTCATACACACCATACAGGGTTTAGTACAAGACCAAACAAAGTACTATTACGGTGAAAAGAGGATTTCATCTCATCGAAGGCATTCCAAGCTCCTATACATTATTTTTCTACACCTCCGGAAGGAGTACAAACTAGGTCATATCCCACGAGTCACGCGGGACGATAGACGACACAGCTAGTGCGAACTAGTGATACTACCACTAACTCAGACCGATCCGTAGTAGTCCTCGTAGAAGTCACCTCCATAGCCTGGGAGCTCAACATGATCATCTGGAAACAGACGGTCTCGCGGAGCTTGTGGACCATAGGGGCTAGGATGAGGCCTTGGACCAACAAACGGTGGCCTGCGGGGACCGCGAGGTGGGGTGATGCCTCCTACATCACGCCAAACCATCACGTCTGGCAGAGCAGATCTCACAGGATAGAGATCGCGCATATCTGAATATCCAGCTTGCACCGCCGGTGCGAACCGAGTCAAAGTGGCCCAGTGGTCAGCACGGGTGTTGAAGAGCTCTAGCCTTAAGGCCCGATTTTCACGGTCCTTATCCTCGAGCATCTCAGCAGTGGTGCGAGTCCGTGAATCCTCCTGAGTGGGGTCAGCATAGATAGCCTGGAGATACCCTTGTGCTCCCGGAAGTGATCCTGGCATATACCGGAAATCAGAGTCCCGAAATATACCGGATCTGACTCGCATAATGGTCATCATAGAGTAGGCGGCGTCCTGCACAGCCATCTCAATAGTAACCCCGAGTCCATAGGAGCAGTGAAGAGGCTCGGTGGATCCAAGATAAGATGGAAATATCCTGACAGTGCAGAGATACTGGCTTTGATTAAAGTCTCGGAATTGCTCTTCGACCGTGTACTCGGGATACCAGCGGTATCCAGCCTCAGTCATTACCCTGACCAACTTAGCAGTATGGCCGGGTACATCTAGGCATCGAGTCAGGCAAACCACTTGATTGAGGTCGCGAGTGGCCATCTGAAAGCACAATCATAATGCAAGGGCATTAGAATTTCTAGCAAAATTTCGGTAGCATAACAGCTGTAAATGCTCAAAAAGGATTTTGAGACATTTGACAAAGGATTTCATACACACTCAACATCATCATATCAAAGTTCTGGATCCATTCTAACAACATAATGTGGTAGTAGAACTGAACTAGGCTTGTATCCATCAAACTTATAAGGTACTACTGATTAGTAACTCGTGATCCTGATAGAGAGAACAGATCCTAATTCCTTAACCCCCGGTGGAAGAATGGACTGACTCAGATCAGAATGTCAAAAGGTATAAGGAGTAAAAAGAGCCTTACGTTCCATCCCACAAACAATTCCCCTACATATAACTAAAGAATTTCTAGACTCAACATCGACCAGTTTGGCTTGGAGAACCTACAGGCAGTCCGGCTCTGATGCCAACGCTGTCAGGACCCCGACTCGATGTCACATTGATCTAGCTGGTAACACCTCATATCACTTTGCGGCCTCACGCACGGTATCCCCACGGGTGTCGTCTTACCTTTTCCCGGGACCGTTTGCGCCTTTTGGCTCACGTATATGATAGTGTCGCTAGCATCCATATGATAAAGAGCCCGGGCTGACATGACTAGTCGTAAACCCAAAGTGGCACAGACTTACAGGGACAGGCATCCATGACCCAGCTTCGAACGTGTCGGTCATCAGCAAGTGGGTCCGGGCTGTAGCACTGGGCTAGCAGGACTCCGGTAAACCGGGCTGTAGCGGGCTAACAGGACTCCGGTACTCAAAGCGTGACATTTCCCCGAAGGGACAGACACAGGAACGAAGAAGGACACATGCCGGCCAGCCTAAGTGTTCCAGAGCAGTAGCAAGCTACCATGGCTCAGCGACAACACTAGGAGACATTTCCCGGTAAGAGAGGCTACTAAAGATAAACAACTAGATAGTCAGATCCCACACATACCAAGCATTTCAATCATACACACAATATGCTCGATATGTGCAAATACAACGAAGCATCACAACATGACTCTATGACACAAGTACTTTATTTAAGGCTCAGTGAGCCATACATAACATACACAAAGGTACGGGTCTCACGACCCCACATACAAGTCATACAGTCATACAAACCAGCAGCGGAAGTAACTTGTCTGAGTACAGACAACTAGTAAAATAAAAGAGGCTTGGAAAGCCTAGCTATACTACGTGGTCCTTCACAAGCTCAGGGTCACCACCTGGGTCTTTAGCCTACTCGTTGATGTCAACGTCTACATAGAACCCATCAGAAGGGGTTGCAGCGTCTTCTGTAAAAATGTAGATTATAGCAACATGAGTACAAAGGTACTCAGCAATACTTACATCAGATCCTACATACATGCATAGTATCAAGAAGGGTTGGTGGAGTTATTGCAGCAAGCCAGCTTTGACTCTTGGCTAGACTATCCTACAAGACTCCAACTTGAAATAGTTTTGCGCACACGAGTCCACTACTCACCAATTCAATACACTACCGAGGATCCACCTCCGTCTTCCTACGGAAGAGCCATCCTCGGCACTCACACTTATCTTGAGGCTTTTAACAGTTTCCATTTACTTGTCTATGAACTATATAGGCAACCAAGTAGTCCTTTACCGCGGACGCGGCTATTCGAATAGATTATGATAACCCTGCAGGGGTGTACTTCTTCATACATGTTTCCACCACTTAGCGTCTGCACACGACATGTGCTCGGCAGACTTCAAGCGAAAGCCGACGTGGGTGTAGACCACGACCTACCTAAACACTTAAGCCTCTAGTCCAGGTTTATCGCCTATTCAGGTTCCATCCGCAGGGAGTCCGGCCGAGGTTTCCCATACGGCCCCGAACGATGTGAACAGGGTTCCCGAGATACCTAACGGGTATTCGGTACACCCGGCCACGTACCTACCGCATCACAGCCCACCCCTACGGTCAGCGCTGTCCACGGCCTCCAGTAGGCTACAAACACCAGAAACTACTTGTAACTCCTGGACAGAGAGCTAGGGTGAATAAGAAGTCGAGCGGGGTCATATTTCAGGGCCCAATGCATGGTAGTAGCTGTATCTTAAATCACGCATACAGATCTCAGTGCTTAAGGTCGGCTTCAATGAAACAACCCACCATGTACTCCTACATGGCCTCTCATCGATACCTTTACCAAATCGTGTTCACCACACCACTCTCATTACCGACATAATCATTTCACTCCAGCCCATCACCCAGATGAACCAGACCTGACACGACTCTAAGCATAGCAGGCATAGCAAGGTAGGAACAACACATACATATGGCTCAATCAACTCCTACACATGCTAGTGAGTTTCATCTAGTTACTGTGGCAATGACAGGTCATGCAGAGGAAATGGGTTCAACTACCGTAGCACACAGCAGTTTGAATCGCGTTGTCTTAATGCAGTAAAAGAGAGCAGGGGCGAGAACATGGGATTGTATCGATATGATCAAATGGTTGGTTGCTTGCCTGATGGTTCGATGCACTGATACGGTTCTTCGCTAGGGTAATCAGGGTACTCTTCGGGGACAGAACCTGCCGCAGAGAGCACCGATACACAAACATTACCAAACAGTATGCAACAATATGATGCATGCATGAGACATGGCAAAATGAGTGTATTGGGCTAATGCAACTAAAACCAGAAGGGTTTGAACAAATTTGAATCAAGGATTCAAATTTCAAATTCAAATATGGCTTTTAAAGTGCTTTTCCTTGTTCTGCTTAAAACATCAATTTAACTTGTTTGATCATGCATGAAAATAGTACAGATGGATAGATTGGATTTTTCTGATCATTTTTCATATATAATTTGTCCAATTTGGAGTTACAGAATAAAAGTTATGAATTTTTGAAGTTTAAATAATATTCTGGAATTTCCTGATTTAATTTAAACCCAGAAAATCAATTACTGCGTCAGCCTGACGTCAGTGTGACGTCAGCAGGTCAACGGAACTGGTCCAGGTCAAACCTGACAGTGGGTCCCGCATGTCAGGGTGATTATTTTAATTAAAACTTAATTAAAACTAATCCTGTTTAATTAACAGGGCTGGGCCCCACCTGTCATTGACTCAGGGGAGTCAACCAGGGCCCACCCGTGGTCAAACCCGGGTCGGCTGCACCGGCGTTTAGCCGCCGGCGAGCCCGACGCGGCGGCGGAAGTGGTTTTGGCCATTTCGGCCACCAAATGGGCCGCGGAGACCACCGGAGGGAAGCTGAGGACAAACCGCAGCTCTTGGCGGAGTCCGTTGAGGTCGGGATGGCCGGAGTTGGCGCCGGCGACGACTTTGGCGGCCACCGGGGTTCGGTCGGAGGTGAACTTGGCGCTAGAGGGTTCGGTGAGGCTCGTGGAGTAGCTAGCTAGGTGCTGCAGAACTTGGTGAGTAAGATGGACACCATCTTGTGGCCGGAGGATGACCGGGAGCACGTCGGCGACGAGCTCCACGGCGGTGGGTGCGGTTGAGCTCCGGGAGGTTGCTGCATGGCTCGGGAGCAAGAACGGAAGGGAGGGGAAGATGGCTAAGCTCACAGTGAGTGCGACGGAGTTCTTGGTGCGGCCGGAGATGGACCGGAGCGACGACGGCGTTGAAGGGGATCTCCGGCGACGGTGAGCTCGGGCGAGGTCGGTGCGGTGGTCTCGGGCGTTGCGAGCGCTCGGGGCTCGGCTGCTCGATGAAGTGGACAGCGGCGGAGCTCCTGGACACGGTGAGACGGCGTGGGGTGGTCGGAGGGCGTGGCTACGGCGAGGGGGTGGCGGCGATGGCGTCGGCCATGGCTGGGGCGTGCGAGGGGGAGGAGCTGGAGAGGAGAGGGGGTGTCTGGGGGGTTCGGGGGAGAGAGAGAGACCGATCCTCGACGTCACCTGGCGAGGGGAGCGGCGAGGCGGCGAGCAGGTGCGTGGCGCACGCCGCGGTCGCCGTCGGGCACCTGCCTGCCTGCCTGGCCGGCAAGCAGCTCGCTGGAGCGGTGCTGGGCTGGGCCGGCAGGTGGGCCGGGGCAGGCGCCAGGTAAGTTTTTTCCATTTTCTTCTGTTTTCTGTTTTTCTAATACTTCTGCAACTTTGTTGAATTAAATAAAATACCTAGGCAATTTCAAAAATCACCAAATCACTCCTGGTCCATAGCTGGATTATTTCCAACATGAAACATTTTAGTTTGGAGGTA
Source organism: Triticum dicoccoides (assembly GCF_002162155.2). Taxonomy (NCBI): domain Eukaryota; kingdom Viridiplantae; phylum Streptophyta; class Magnoliopsida; order Poales; family Poaceae; genus Triticum; species Triticum dicoccoides. The sequence goes on along the minus strand of NC_041383.1, from coordinate 183,006,808 downwards.
TTTGAGCATTTAAACATTTTATATAATTTTAAATGCCTAAATTCAAATATTTATGAATTAATTCAAAAACCCTAAGATGGCCTAGGAAAATGTGCACCACTTTTTGCAGAGGTTCTGAACCAAGACAAAAATGATGGACATTTTAGAAGGGCATTTCAGGTTCATTGAAAATTATTTTAGTAAACCCTAGTTGGTTTCAGAGGGGACTGGGGGTTCTGTCATCCCCATTTCAAGTTTCTGATGAAAGAATAAACATGATGCAACACTCTAATGCATGACTAGCTAGGTTGTGACATATAACATGTTTAGGATTGCATAATATGTAGTATCACCATACACTACTGCAGGAAGGTCCTAACGCGACACATGTATAGGAGACCATTAGACCAAACTATGTGTGATGCATGAATCACAAATGGTATGGTAATAAAACTGTCACCAATAAAATAAACTGTGTGCAATGGCGGATCAATCAACCATGATTCAGAAAAGAGTTGCGTGTGTGATAAGTGGCATACAGTTGGCCCATACAAACTGTTTGGAATGAGACAAAACCATAGAAACGGTTTGCCAGATCAAAGTGTGTGCGATAGACGATATACAGGTCACTCAGATGAATTGTTTGCGATAAGCCAAACCAACAAAATGGTTATCTAGATCAACGTATGTGAACAAGGTGATAGCATTGGTCAGACCAAAATATATAATGATGCATGCTCGAGGAATAACCATGAGTAACACAACATTACGAAATTGGTTGGCACTGATTTGATTTGATAATAGCCCACACTCAAATCAAAGATTACATAAGACAATAGATCCAACAACTGAGCACGAAGATCAATCGATGAACATATCATCTTCCTTCGACACACACAAAGATATCCCTTTGGAATGAACTAAGTCGGGCAAGCTTTTATCTCCCAACTCTCCAAGTTGTGTCTAGCTTAGCCAACTAGCTCAGGGGTATCCAACACAGATTCTTGGAGAAGGGGTGGTTTTGAGGAAAACCAACTTGATCACGAACTCAACATAACGGTTAGGGGACAGACTGGTGATACCTCTGAGAAGATATTCAAAAAATCACGAACCAGTGATATGTTACTAAGCTCGGAAAACAATCTTGCTTTTCAAGGCAAGACGATATGACCAAAAGAGCGAGGAATTGACACAATCCTAACTCATTGATCGAAGAGTGCACCAGGAAATATGGACTAGGTAGCATGATCAATCTTAGGATGATGATTCAATAACCAGCACGCTAATAATGAGAGTATTTTCCATTAACTACCAAGCAACGGGGTTGCTGGGAGTATTGATTTCACACATCACGATTCACTTGTTAGCATTCCAGTTACAATAACACAGAAACCAAGGAATAAATAATGATGGCGAGAAGTACCACTACATCAAGAATTCAAAGGATGGTGTGCATTTCCCATGATATTCCTGACGTAAAGATGGTAATACTCCAAGGTAGAACAGAACAAAAGCTGGATTGGTATTTTGATCTGCGGAATACAACTACTTTGACCCAATCCTCGAAATGGACAAGGTACTAGAGTTTCTTTCTCCTAGTCATTCTGAAGTAGAATGGCCTGACGGACCAAAAGCGTAATGGGCATCAATGAACAAATGCATGGCATACCTTGACTATCAGTTGATACACGATGGTCAGAATACAACTAAAGATGGTCAACTCAAAGGAACATATAGTTTTCTGAGTTGTGGATGACAAATTAGTAGCGAACAATGGCAACATATTTCTTCTGGATAACCCATGCAGGAAGGTAGGATTGGCAGAGTCACAAACATAAAGAAGAACTCATTCGGGGCACTCTTGTTGTGATCTTTTGGTTCAAAGAAGAACTTCTGCCATAAGCAGTTCACGATATTGGAAGAATGATATACCACAAACCTCGAGGACTATCACAAAGGTTACTAATACCCTAAAGGAACTAGCAACCACTATCAACCGGAAGTAAGTAGAGTGAATCTTGGGTTCAAGAACCCATAAATAGAGTAGCTATACTAAACTAAATAACATCACCAGATGCTTTCGAGAATGGTGGTCAGAATCATTACACTAGGAACACAAAACACGTCTAGATTACTAGGTGGTTCTCTAGGATACCCTAGTGTCATAATAATAGCTTCAACATATATGTCAAGGCAATGGAGTACCTCAACGGACCGTTTAGTGTTCTTAATCTGGCCTAAAGGAACATCACAAACAAGGAGGAAAGATTTGCAAATGCATCAGATTGTTTAGAGACCTGGGACAACTCGGATAGCATAACGACTGTAAATGCTCAAAAGATTTGGGATATCCTACAAAATGGTGGCATAACCACACAAAATCACAATATCAAGGTTCCGAGATCAACTGTCAACACATGGAAGTAGTAGGAGGTGAACTGAGCCTTGAATCCATCATTCCTATAAATCTATAGATTAGTAACATGTGATCCAGATAGAAAGATGAGAAGCCTAGTTCTTAATCCCCGTAGAAGAGAAGAGGATTACTCAGATCAGAGGGACAAAGGGTAAAGGAGTAAAAAGAGCCTTACGTTCCCTTCCATAATCAATTCCCTTATATCACTAAAGAATTTCTAGACTCGACTAGTTTGGCTTGGTAATCCTACAGGCAGTCAGGATCTGATACCAAAACTGTCAGGACCCCAATCCTAAGTCACACTGATCTAAGATGTAACGCATCATATCACTTTGCGGCCTCACGCACGGTATCCCCACGGGTGCCACCTTATCTAGCCCGGGACTACTACCTCTTGAGCTTGCGTTGGTTTTCCCTTGAAGAGGAAAGGGTGATGCAGCAAAGTAGCATAACTATTTCCCTCAGTTTTGAGAACCAAGGTATCAATCCAGTAGGAGATGATGCACAAGTCACCGAATACCTGCGCAAACAATCAAGAACTTGCAACCAACGTGATAAAGGGGTTGTCAATACCTTCATGGCCACTCGCAAAAGTGAGATCTGATAGAGATAGATAAACGGTAAAGTAAATATTTTTGGTATTTTTAGTTGTATAGATTGGAAAGTAAAGATTGCAAAATAGTAGATCGGAAACTAGCAAGATGTAAACAAGATTCAATAATATGGAAAAGAGATCCGGGGCCATAGGTTTCACTAGTGTCTTCTCTCGAGATAGCATATATTACGGTGGGTGAACAAATTACTGCCGAGCAATTGATAGAAAAGCGCATAATTATGATGACATCTAAGGCAATGATCATGAACATAGGCATCACATCCGTGTTAAGTAGACCTACTCCTGCATGCATCTACTACTATTACTCCACACATCGACCGCTATCCAGCATGCATCTAGAGTATTAAGTTCATAAGAACGGAGTAACGCATTAAACAAGATGACATGATGTAGAGGAATTAACTCAAGCAGTACGATGAAAACCCCATCTTGTTATCCTTGATGGCAACAATACAATACGTGCCTTGCTGCCCCTACTGTCACTGGGAAAGGACACCACAGGATTGAACCCAAAGCTAAGCACTTCTCCCATGGCAAGAAAGATCAATCTAGTAGGCCAAACTAAACCGATAATTCGAAGAGACTTGCAAAGATATCAAATCATGTTTATAAGAATTCAAATAAGAACCAAATAATATTCATAGATAATCTTGATCATAAATCCACAATTCATGGGATCTCGGAAAACACACCGCAAAAGAATATTACATCGAATAGATCTCCAAGAACAGTGAGGAGAACTTTGTATTGAGAATCAAAGAGAGAGAAGAAGCCATCTAGCTAATAACTATGGACCCGAAGGTCTGTGGTAAAATACTCACGCTTCATCGGAGAGGCAATGGTGTTGATGTAGAAGCCCTCCGTGACCGAATCCCCCTCTGGCAGATCGCCGAAAAAGGCCCCTGGATGGGATCTCACGGGTACAGAAGGTTGCGGCAGTGGAAAAGTGGTTTCGTGGCTCCCCCCGATGTTTTTAAGGTATAAGAGTATATATAGGCGAAGGAACTAGGTCAAGAGAGCTATGAGGGGCCCACGAGGGTGGCGCACCCTCCTGGCTCGTGGCCTCCTCATTACGTCTCTGACTTCATCTCCAGGTCTTCTTGTCGGGGGGATGAACCCCAGGCAGGCAACAGAACCCGGATTTATTTCAAAAACAACGGGGCCCACATCACCCCACAAACCAGCGTGCGCCAGGCCGGGTCGCTCGACCCGGCAAGGTGTGCAACCCGGCCAAGACCCTTGACTCAGCAAGGTACGTCGACCCGGCCGCAGTGGCTGGCGCAAGGCAACTCAACCCGACGCAACCTTGGCTTCCCCAGCAAGCCAACCCACCTGTGGCGTCCACGGCAACCTAGCCACGGGTCAGCTCCCATCCCATCCAGGCCGTACGATGGGACGATACCTCAATCACCGATGACCAAGGCTACAGTGCCCCCGCCCATGCCCGTGGTCAGCCAGAGCGTGGCAACAGTGCCCCTTACCTACCCGCTGGGCTGGCACGACAACAGTGTTCCCGCCCTCACCACTGACGACAGCAAGCGGCGGCCTGACGGAGAACACTGTGCGCGGATCGACTCGACCACGCCATGACGATCGACAAGACAACGCACAGTCCCCCTAGGCACGCGTAGCCCGCACCTAGGGGAACCCGGTGAACCACAAGCCCCCAAGCGGGACCTAGCCCGGTACCCCGGACGCCGACAATACGGACCCACCGACTCGGCATATTACCATTGTAACCCTAGGTGGGTTGATCTATAAAGCCCCCCAGGAGTCCACGCCTACAGAGGTTAGAATTGGAGATATCCAACGCAGACACACGGCATGCAAAGCCACACGAGATAGAACAAGCAAGATAGGACTAGCCACTACATAGCAACACCAAGGAGAAGGAGCAGCCGGAGCCTTGGCCAGCCTCCTTCCTCCTCCAAACAGCTCCAGGAGCGACATTGTACTATCAACCATCCAACTAAACTCGACAGGACTAGGGGTGTTATCTCTCCGGAGAGCCCCGAACCTGGATATGTCCGGCGTCCCGTGCCCGCGGATATCAACCTCGCCTCCGAAGCCCACCAGCGCCCTCGATCCTCCTCCTCTCTTTAGCCATCCCTTGGCATCTGCCGTGCGCCCACCACGACAGTTGGCGCCCACCATGGGGCGGCTCGAGGAGCTAGCCGGAAACATGCTTCCAACGGGGCCCCTCTCCTACTCCGACGAGTCCGTCGCTCTGGCGGACGACGTCATCGGCGCGCTCGCCGCCTCCTTTCATGGTGCTACGCATCTCCGACGCGCTCTCGGCCGACGAGTACCCTAGCGGGGTGCTTAGCTACTCCGACTCCCCGCTTTCTCTCAGTGGTGGATTCGCTGCTGGGGCCATGGACGCCCACGTAGAGGTCTTCGTCACCGGCGATGGCACCTCTTCCTCGTCGAGCAAGGCGAGAAGAGCCGCTGAAGCCATGGCCGCCACGGCACGAACGGAGCCATCCGACCCACTGTGCGCCGTGATGCAGAGCCTCCGCATCCCCATTGGCACCGACATCGACGCCACCAACATTGCTGAAGCCCAAACCCAGCTCGAGGACAGGTGCCAGCAAATGCTGGACCTGTCCGAGACGCTGGCCGCCACCAGACGCCGCCTGGAAGCTGCTCAGATGGAGCACGCCGCCGCCCACGGATTCATGCCCGCCGTGGCCGAGCCGAGACGGGCCGCTGATACTCGCGCCCGGGGAGGAGCGATCGGCCGGGCCTTCGGCGCCATCCGGACCGTCTACGAGACCCTAGTCAAGAACATGCACGCTACGGAGGCAGCCGCGGTCGGCCTCGACCAACTCGCGGGCGAGGAGCTCAAGGAGCACATCGGGTGGATGCGCGAACTCCTCTACGCCGCCAACACCCAGCAGGATCGCCTCAACCAGCTCACCAAGCCGGCGGGTTCCGGCTCCGGCCGCGTTGGCGGACCCGGCGAACTCCTGCACACGGCCTCTTCGCCGCCCGGCGAGGCGCACTCCGGCCAAGGACGGACCCAGCGCAACTCGGTCGGCACCTCCGCCGATGCTCTGGGCAACGAGCCCGCCCGAGAGACCCAGTGTCGACCCGGCCAGCCTGGCCGGCGTCCGGCTCCAGCCGACCTGGCCCCTCGGGGCCTGGCCGCCAGTAGACTCCGCCCGCGCTCCATCAACGACGCCAACGCGCGCCACTGCCTCAATCAGCTCACTCGCTCCATGGAGGTGGAGGAGAGCAGCGCTATCGGGCCGTCGTGTTTCGGCCCACGCATCCGGGAGGAGCCCTTCCCCAAGGGGTTCATGCTTCCCCGCGACACCCCCAAGTACAATGGGACCGTGAAGCCAGAAGACTGGCTCACCGACTACACCACGGCCATTGGCATCACCGGTGCCAATCGTCGTCTTGCCGTGCGCTACGCACCGCTCATTCTCCAAGGATCGGCGTGCACATGGTTGAACAGCCTACCGATGGGCAGCATCAACGCAAGGGTCGATTTCGAGGAAGCATTTGTCCGCAACTTCACGGGGATGTACAAGCGACCCGGTCACCCCAGTCAGCTCGCCATGTGCGTGCAGGGGCCGACGGAGACCGGCCGCGAGTACCTTGCATGCTGGACCGAGCTCCGGAACGGCTGTAAGGGCGTCCATGAAGTCCAGGCGATCCAATACTTCGTCAGCGGGTGCCGAGACGGCACCCTCTTCAAGCACAAGCTTCTACGCTCCGAGCCGGCCACCATGGCCGCGCTCATGGTGATGGCGGACAAGTACGCCAACGTCGACTCCGCCATGAAGATCCAGGTGGCGCTGGACGAGGCCGGCAAGGCAAAGCCGGTCCCTCCACAGAAGCCGGCCGGCGAAGGCAGCCGACAGCAGCACCACCAGAACAACAAGCGCAAGGCTGAGTAGATGGCGCAACGTGACGACAACCGGCTCGTCGCGGCTGCCGAGCCCGCGGCGGACCCGGCAGCGAAGCGCCGGCAGACCGGCAAGATGGCATGGCAACCCGCCATGAGCTTCGAAGAGATGCTCGATGCCCCATGCAAGCACCACAATGGCGCAAGACCCTCCACACACACGCTTCGACAGTGCGCCATCACCAAGGGCATCATGAGGGGCGACGTCCTGCCTCCTCCGGCTCCGGCTCCGGCTCCGGGCGCGGGACAACCGCCTCCGCCTCCACCGCTGCCCCCTGCCGGCGGCGCGATGCGGAACGAGAACGCGGCCTACCCAGACTAGAACGCGGCCTACATCACCTTCACCAGCCTCGGCGACGACAAGTGCAGGGAGCGCCTCCTCCAGCAAGAGGTGAACACCGTCGTCCCGGCCAAGACGGATTTCATGCATTGGTCGGAGAGCCCGATCACCTGGACCCGGGAGGATCACCCGGCATTCATGCCGAGTCCGGGTGGGTATGCCCTCGTCCTCAACCCTACAATCGTCGCGCAGCGCACCTGCAAGTTCTCCCGAGTCCTCATCAACGGCGGCAGCAACATGAACATCCTCTACCACGACACGATGACCAAGCTCGGCCTCAAGGCCGAGGACCTGGAGCCAACCCGGACCGTCTTCCATGACATCGTACCCGGCCTCTCCTGTTCACCCATTGGCCGGGTCTGGCTCGACGTTCTGTTCGCAACAGCAGCCACTTCCGATGCGAACCAATCTGGTTCGAGGTGGTGGACCTGTCCAGCGCGTACCATGCGCTGCTGGGCCGGCCTGCGCTCGCCAAATTCATGGCGGTTCCCCACTACGCGTACCTGAAGATGAATATGCCGGGTCCCAAGGGCCTCATTATTGTCACCAGCGACTACTGCAAGTCTCTGGAGTGCGCCCGAGACGGCGCCAAGCTGGCCGAGTCGCTGGTCATTGCCGAGGAGCGGCGCCAGCTCGACTGGATCGTCGCCCTGGTCGGCGAGGCCTCCGACACGTCGATCCCGACTCTGGACCTGGCAGATGAGGCCGCCTTCAAGCCCTCCAAGGAAACCAAGAAAGTGAAGCTGAACCCGCAAGACCCCAGCTGCAGCAAGTACATTGTTGTAGGCGCCCGCCTCGACAGCAAATAGGAAGGCAAGCTCGTCGAGTTCCTTTGTGAGAATCGGGATATCTTCGCATGGACCCCCAAAGACATGCCGGGTATCCCGAGGAAGTACGCCGAGCACAAACTCCACGTCCGCAAGGACGCCAAGCCTGTCCGTCAACCCCTCCGTTGATTTTCCGTAGAGAAGAGAAGAACCATTGGTGAAGAGGTCGCCAAGCTCTTGGTGCCCGGCTTCATAATGGGAGTGTTTCACCCTGAGTGGCTGGCCAACCCAGTCCTCGTCCTGAAGAAGAACAAGACCTGGCGCATGCGTATCGACTACACCAGCCTCAACAAGGCCTATCCAAAGGATCTGTTCGACCTCCCGCGGATCGACCAAGTCATCGACTCGACCGCCGGGTGCGAGCTGCTGTCCTTCCTGGACGCCTACTCCGGCTATCACCAGATCAAGCTGGACCCGTCCGATGCCCTAAAGACGTCCTTCATCATGCCCTTCGGAGCGTACTGCTACATCACCATGTCGTTCGGGTTGAATAACGCTGGCACCACCTTCCAACGCTGCATGCAGAAGTGCCTGCTACCGAAACTCGGCACGAACATCCACATGTACGTGGACGATATCGTGGTGAAGACCAAGTAGCACCTCATGCTCCTCGACGATTTGAAGGAAACATTCGCCAACCTCCACGAATACAAGGTCAAGCTCAACCCGAAAAAGTGCGTCTTTGGCGTTCCAGCCGGAAAGCTGCTCGGTTTCCTCGTCTCGGAGCGCGGCATCAAGGCGAACCCGGAGAAGATCAAGGCCATCGAGCACATGCGCAAGCCAACCCGGCTGCGCGATGTCCAGAAGTTCACAGGCTGCCTGGCCTCGGTCAGCCGGTTTCTAAGACGGCTGGGCGAGAAGGCACTGCCCCTGTACAAGCTAATGAAGAAAACAAGCCCGTTCGAGTGGAACGGCAAGGCGGACAAAGCCTTCCAAGACCTCAAAGCGCATGCTCTCCACTGCACCCGTCCTGGCCGCGCCGACCGACAAGGAGTTGCTGTTGCTCTACATAGCAGCAACCTCGCGGGCGGTCAACACGGTGCTGGTGGTCGAGCGACCGGAGAAGGGCAAGATCCAGGCCGTCCAGCGTCCGGTCTACTACCTGAGCAAAGTGCTCTCCACCTCCAAGCAAAACTACCCGCACTACCAGAAGATGTGTTACGGCGTGTATCTCACCGCCAAGAAGCTGAAGCAGTACTTTCAAGAACATGCCGTCACTGTCGTCAGCACGACGCCTATCGGAGAAATCATCGGGTGCCGGGACGCCTCCGGCCGGGTTGCCAAGTGGGCGATCCAGCTAGCCGGCCACACCATCCTCTACGAGCCCCGCACCACGATCAAGTCTCAGGCCCAGACCGATTTCCTCGTCGACTGGACCGACACCCAGTACCTGCCGCCGCCTCTCAACTCGACGCATTGGCGCATGCACTTCGACGGGTCCAAGATGCGACTCGGCTTAGGGGCCGGCATTGTACTGTCATCTCCGAAGGGTGACCAACTCCGCTACACACTCCAGATCCACTTCGCCGCATCCAACAACGTCACCAAATACGAAGCCCTTGTGCACGGCCTCCGGCTTGGCAAGGAACTCAGCATCCGGCGCATCCTGTGCTACGACGACTCGGACTTGGTGGTACAGCAGTGCTCCGGCAAGTGGGACGCCCGCGACTCCAACATGGCAAGCTATCGCTTCCTCATCCAGAAGCTGTCCGGATCCTTCGATGGCTGCGAGTTCCTCCACGTCCCGCGTGCGAAGAACGAGGCAGCCGACACGCTCGCCAAGATCGCCTCGTCACGTCAAGCCATCCCGTCCGGGGTCTCCCTCGAGCACCTGCGCAAGCCGTCTGTCAAGCCGTCGCCGGACTCCGAGTCCATCCATGTCCCAGAAGACCCGGCCGCACCGCAAGCCGACCCGGGGACCGCTCAACCCAGCCCTGGGACTGCTGAACCCGGCGCGGGGGCTGCTCAACCCAGCCCGGGGGCTGCACAGCCCAACCCGGCCACCATCACCCCGGACCCGGCCGTCGCCGTCACCAACCCGGGGGCTGCTTAACCCAGCCCAGGAGCCGCCGACTCGGAACCCACCCAGGTGGTTGTATTCACCGCCATCACGGCCCCATCTTGGGCCTTGCCGATATCAGAATGGCTGGAGAACGGGGTTCTCCCCATGGACGAGACCGAGGCTCGGCAAGTTCAGCGTCGGGCATCCGCCTTCAGCATCATCAACAACGAGCTCGTCAAGCACAACTCTACCGACGTGTTCCAGTGCTGCGTCGAGCAGGACCGCGGCATCGACATCCTCCTCGACATTCACCAGGGCGAGTGCGGGCACCATGTCGCATCTCGATCCCTCGTGGCCAAGGTGTTCCGCCACGGTTTCTACTGGCCAACGTCCCTCGAAGACGCCGAGTCGCTCGTCCTCAAGTGCGAAGGATGCCAGCATTTCAGCAAACGCAGCCACCAGCCGGCGTCAGCACTCCGCACCATCCTGATCGCCTGGCCCTATGCGGCCTGGGGACTCGACATGGTGGGACCCTTCAAAACCACTCGAGGCGGCATGACACACTTGCTAGTGGCAGTGGACAAGTTCACCAAATGGATCGAGGCAAGACCAATCAAGAAACTGGACGGGCCAACAGCCGTCCGGTTCATCAAGGACATAACGGTGCGCTACGGCATGCCGAACAACATCATCACCGACAACGGCACCAACTTCGCCAAGGGCGCGCTCGAGCAATACTGCTCCGTCTCTGGCATCCGCCTCGACCTGGCCTCCGTGGCACATCCGCAGTCCAACGGGCAGGTCGAGCGGGCCAACGGACTCATCCTGTCCGGCATCAAGCCGCGACTCGTCGAGCCACTTGTACGCTCCGGCAGTTGGCTCGACGAGTTGCCCGCGGTTCTCTAGAGTTTGCGCATGACACTAATTGGTCGACCGGGTTCACCCCGTTCTTCCTCGTCTACGGATCCGATGCCATCATCCCGACTGACGTCGAGTTCGACTCGCTGCGCGTTATGATGTACACCGAAGCAGAAGCAAGAGAAGCACGCGAAGACGGTCTCGACCTGCTCGAAGAGGCGCACCTTCTGGCACTTAAGCCGCTCGGCTATCTACCAGCAAGGCCTGAGGCACTACCACAGCAAGAAGATCAAGCCTCTCGAATTCCGTGAAGGCGACCTCGTCCTCCGACTCGTCCAAGAGCAGGCAGGTCAGCACAAGCTGTCCTCTCCATGGGAAGGCCCGTTCATCGTGAGCAGGGCTTTGCGCGACTGCAATGCCTACTACCTCATCGACACATGCAAATCAAAGAAGCACAAGAGGGACACCGCCGGCGAAGAAATGACCCGGCCGTGGAACGCGGAACTCCTCCGTCCGTTTTACAGTTAGCCGAATGAATGTACGTATCAACGCCTTTTGTAAGCATATGAAACTATGGGGTCCCCGAACGAGACTCGGGGGCTGCCTTTTGCCAACCAATTTATTGCGTCCATATTTCACACCACTTTACTACTGAACCCGGCCGCCGGCTCGACAAGCTCGACCCGGGGGCTCGGGGGCTGGCCGGCTTGATCATCACCCCATCGCTTCACTTAGTGATTCCTGATAAGTTAGGATGCCGCGGCCCCCCACTTCACCCTAAAACCACAGATCCAGCTCTGGCTGATGGCGGGCAAGCACAACGGGCTAAAGCTCCCCTACGATTCATACACTAGGTTAAAGCCGCCGGGTCGACCAACCTGGCCCGACGCTCGTCAACTGAGGTAGCCGCACGACCGGCTGCTCACCAACCGGCCAAGCCGGATTGCCACCAGCCGGCCTAGTGGGTGTTTCGCTCGCGCTCAACGTTTTTAAGGACCCAACTCCTGCGTCCGCCTCTCAAAGAGCCGAACTCCTTGTCACGGACCGGAGCCTCGGCCGTCTGACTCGCGCGGGGGG
>NC_041383.1:182919601-182994521 GCF_002162155.2 Triticum dicoccoides | reverse complement strand
GGGGGGGAGTTTCAGAGAGGAGCAACGCATGAAATAAGTTCGAAAAAAGCGGAAGGCAAAAAGCAAATAAACACTCACAACATTTACACATAAATGTTTCAAGCAAAGGCCCACGGCCCAAGTTCATTACACCATGAAAACCCCCAGTGCGTGGGTGGATCTGCTACTTAACAGAATTTTCTACAAAAGATTCTCAGGCATTCCCAGCGTCGCGTCGAGACGTCGACGGCTCCCCCTGGCCGGCCTCCGGGTCCAGTGAAGCACCGGTGTCCTCTTCGGCTTCCGCGTCGCCGTAGACGCCCGTCTCCTCTGAGCTGCCCTCCGGGTCGCGAAGAAGCAAGCCGTAGTCATCGCCATCCACGACCGCACCGTCTTCCGTCCATTTCGGATGGAACTCGTCGTGGAAGGCGAACTTGGCGATATAGCTGGCTCGAGAGGCGATCCGCCCGGCCTGCTCCTGCAGCAACTGCTCCGAGCCAGCGTGCTGACCCATCAGCGCGTCTAGCTGAAGATCCAGATGCCAAGACAGCGCGATCTGGAGCGCCATCTCAGGACTGGCCCGGGCGGCGGAAACACGCCAGTCGCTAAGGTGATCTAGGCCCATCTCCAACCAACATGCCAGACGCGAGAAGCTGCGCGGATGGACAGAATCCGGCCACAAGGCCGTCGTCATCGCGGTACCGGCTCGGGACAGCTACTCCATCTGCGTCCCCAAGGCCCGCAGCCGGGGAGCAGCGGCAATGATCTCCGGGAAGGTCCAGGCCATCAGCGGATCCGTCCCAGACCCAACAACACCGGTCGGGTCGTGCTGATAGCGGACGGCTTCCTCCGCCAGCCGCTGCATCTCCGGAAGGCCCCTGCAGCCAAAGATGAAGCAAGTCAGAAGAGCAACAAAGAAGAAAGGGCCGAGTCCCAACCCGGCAAACAACGAAGAAGTAGCACTTACTGGAGAAAGACTCTTCCAGGTGCTGCGCCTCGAGCAACGTACCATGTTGCTCCCGCTACAAGACACGGTCCTGCTCACCGAGCGCCTTCTCCAGGTCGGCCGCCTTAGCAAGGGCCGCCTTCAGTTCGGCGTCCTTGTCTTCGGTCGCCTTCTCGGCCGCCTCACGGCGGCGAGCCTTAGCCTGGCGGGCCTCCTCAGCCGTGGTGGCCCGCTCTCGCAGACGCTCCACCTTGGCCTGGAGCTGGCCCTTGTTGTCGCCCAGCTGGCCACGCTGCTGGTTTGCCTCGACCAGGGCCTGCTGCGCCTCAATCGCCTTGGCGGCCTCCGCCTTAAGAAGCTCCACCTCGGCCTCGAGGCGGCTCTTGTGACCCGCCAGCTGCTCGTGCAGCCGGTTGGCCTCGTCAAGAGACCGCTGGGCCGCGGCCGCCTCCGCCCTCGCCTACGCCGCCTCGACGCCGAGATGGCCGGAATCAGCAATGAGCCGGTCATAGTGATGACCGGCCCGGAATGGCTGGGTCCGCCAAGACAGCACCTCGGCTGCAAAGAAGAAGAACTCAGCAGGAAGAAAAATAAGACAAGGCTTAAGATTTTGCCCAACTGTTACACAGTTGGCCCGAATCTCGGGGGCTACACCCAGTGGGTGCGCTAGCGGGCCCCCACTAGAAGAAAAGAACTCGACAAAGTACCTGCGGCGACGCGAAGCTCCTCCTCCTTGGCAGCAAGCTGCTCCTTGAGCTCCTGATGCTTGCCCAGGAGCCGGTTGAAGGCGGCAACCCGGAAGGCGTCAAGGTGCTGAAGAGAAGACCAAAGTCAACACAAGGTCAACACTCCTAAGGTTTGACCCAACTACTACATAGTTGGCCCGAACCTCGGGGGCTACACCCAGTGGGTGCACTGGCGCGCCCCCACAGAGATAAAATCACAAGAAAACAAAAAGAAGAAGGGCTTACCAGGATGGCGCGCTCCAGGTCGCATGTCCGCTCCGTCTCGGCCTGGGCGAAGGCCTCAAGGCGCTCCATCCGGCCTCGCAGACGGCGGCTGACGGCATCCAGCGCCGCCTCCTCCTGGGTCAGGGGCCCGAAGACGGCCGCGCCCCCGCTCCGCGCGGGCTGCAGCACGGCAGCTCGGCACCCGCCCTGCCGGGGCACCAAGGCATGCCCCCCGCTGGCCGCTTGCGACGTGGCCAGCACCTCCTCTGACGCCGGGGCACCCTGCGTCGCCACCTCAGGCACCGCCGCCTGTGGTGCCTCCTCCATAGCCGACGGCGCCGCCGCCTGCGGCGCCCCCTCTAGGACGCCGCCTGCACCACCATCAGCCCCCATGCGCTCGACGATGTCGGATCGCGACGGGGTATCGCCCCCCACCTCCATGACCTCCTGGTCGAGGAGCACCACCTCGGGCCGGCCCTCACGGCCGCGCTCCCTCACCGACGATGGTTCAAAAACCGTCGCCTCCACCACCATGCCCTCCGGCATCTCGCGCCAGGCCGGCTCCGTGCTGCCTCGCGCCCACGCCGCTGCCGTGTCGGTCCAAGCCCGGACCGCCGGCGCCTCCAGCTCCGCCTCGGCCCGGTTCCTATCACGCCAGGCCAAGGCCTCGGCGTCGTCCGGGTCCAGGCCGAGGTCCGAGTTGCCTCGTCCCTCCTCCCTGGCCAGGCCGGCGAGGTCGGACCGGCTCCTGCAGAACATGGTCCCTTCGGTGGCCGCGGCCTCCGCTGCCGCCCTCGCCAGCGCGATCGGCGACCTGAAGAAGAAGGCAAAATAAGCAAAGAGACAAGAAATCGGGGCACATGCAAGAAACAAGACTTACCCCGTCAAGACTGGGACCGGAGTCGGCTTCGCGCGCTTCTTCTTGGCCGGCCTTCCAGGCTCGGCCGGGTCCGCTGAGCGCTTCGATCCGCGGGGTCGCGGCGCGATGCTGTCCTTGTCGTGCAGGCGGCTCGTCGCCGCCCCATGCGAGGACCCGGCTCCGCCCGCGTCACCGCCTCCCCCGCCCAACGCTGCTACGCCAAGCAACCGGCGTCACCGTCGCCTTCACCACGACACGAGCAACAATTCAAGACAAAATGAAGAAGAGAAAGACTTGAATCTTACCGGCTCGATGCACAGCGCCGGCGTCGGACTCGGCCACCTCCTCGCCGCCTTGGGCCGCGGGCTCCTCTGGTGCCACCGGCGCCACCTGTAGCGGAGCCCGGGCGTAAGGAACCTCCCGTGACGCGTCGGGACGAACAAGAAGATGCGCGGTGGCAAAGTAAGGAGACCAGATGCTCACCTGCGGCGCCGGGTTCGCCTGGCTATACGGCGCCTTGCCGAATCGCCAATCCTCTCCAAGATTGGCCCTGGAGATGGCGTTGACGGCGCGCGTGGCCTGCTCCCTAGACAGCCGCGTCGTGCCCATTCGGTTGGGGTCCCGCAGGCTGATCATCTTGCCGATGAGGCAGGAGCGCCTCTGAAGCGGGAGGACCCGGCGTGTGATGAACGCGGCAAGAAGGTCCGTGCCGGTGAGCCCGTCCTGCGTCCTCATCACCGTCACCCGCTCGCAGAGGTTGACGATCTCCTGTGACGGGCGCCGGGGCGAGTAGCCCCAGTTCGTCTTCGCCCACGGCGGCGCGATGGCAAAAGGAGGAAGATTGATGTGGTCCGCGCCGTGATTGCGGACGTAGAAGAAGGAATTCTGCCACTTCTTGGCAGAATCCTCAAGCGGAATCTTGGGGAAATCTGCTCCCGACCGCTTGGAGATGACGGCGGCGCCGTAGTCGGCGAACTCCTCGGCCGATGGGCCCTGCTGCTTCAAGGAGAAGAAGCGCGCCCAGAGGTCGATCGTCGGCTCGACCCCCAGGTACCCCTCGCATAGGGTCACGAAGCCGGATAGTTGGACGATGGCGCCGACACCAAGATGGTGCGGTTGAAGCCCGAAGAACTCCAGTAAGGCGCGGAAGAAGGCGCTCGCCGGCAGCCCAAGCCCGCGCTCGAAGTGAGTAAGGAAGATGATGCACTCCTGCCCCTCGGGTCAGGGCCTTTGCTTGCCGCGCGACAGGCGGACACCAACGTCCGTCTCCCACGGCGAGCGCCGCGAAGCTTGAAGCTGCGTGATGTCATCGTTGGTGACGTTGGAGCCCATCCAAGAGCCCGACGGCAGCGCCATGGATAGAAGCGAAAGGAAGAAGGACGACGGAAAAGAGCTCTGCTCGGGGCTGCGGGCGCAGCTGTGCGTCGGTGGCAAGGAGCAGAGCGAGAGCAGGGGGACAGGAGGGCGCGAGCGAGAATAATGTCCGCCGCCCCCTTGCCCCCTCAATTTATAAGCCCCAGTTCAAACGTGGGGAAGTGGGATCGTCTGCACGCGCCCGTTCCACTACCCCGCAATAAGTGCACACTTACACACGCACTAACTGTGCAGGGAAGCGCAACCGGCGCCCAGATGCCTCAATAAATCCGCACGTGTGGCCAAGGGCACGCGGCGGCGGGCCCCCGGCCCATCGCCCAGTCCCGTCACGCACGTGGCCTGTCAGGCCCCTCCGGCTTCCGGGAACCATGTGGCGCCAGCGTGAAGCCCGAGGGATCGCCTCAAGATTCGACGGACTCCTCGGTTCCCGCCACGGTCGGGATGCCGCGATCTGGTTTCCAAGAAAACCGGCACATAGTGGGTGTTGCCGGACCCGGCGTTCGCAGATTCCGCCTTGCTCAAGGGGGAAGCTGCGAAGGCCCACTCATCCGAAGATGGCGGACCTTCACAGCTTCGGGGACTACTGTCGGGGGATGAACCCCAGGCAGGCAACGGAACCCGGATCTATTCCAAAAATAGCAGGGCCCGCATCGCCTCGCAAACCGGCGTGCGCCAGGCCGGGTCGCTCGACCCGGCAAGGCACGCAACCCGGCCAAGTCCCTCGACTCGGCAAGGTACGTCGACCCGGCCGCAGCGGCTGGCACAAGGCAACTCAACCCGGCACAACCTTGGCTTCCCCAGCAAGCCAACTCACCCGTGGCGTCCACGGCAACCCAGCCACGGGTCAGCTCCCGTCCCATCCAGGCCGTACGATGGGACGAGACCTCAATCACTAATGACCAAGACTACAGTGCCCCCACCCATGCCCGTGGTCAGCCAGAGCATGGCAACAGTGCCCCTTACCTACCCGCTGAACAGGGCTGGCACGGCAACAGTGTTCCGGCCCTCACCACTGACGACAGCAAGCGGCAGCCTAACGAAGAACACTGTGTATGGATCGACTCGGCCACGCCATGACGATCGACAAGACGACGCACAGTCCCCCTAGGCACATGGGGCCCGCACCTAGGGGGACCCAGCGAACCACAAGCCCTCAAGCGGGACCCAACCCGGTACCCCGGACACCGACAATACGGACCCACTGACTCGGCATATTACCATTGTAGCCCTAGGTGGGTTGATCTATAAAGCCCCCCAGGAGTCCACGCCTATAGAGGCAAGAATTGGAGATATCCAACAGAGACACATGGCATGCAAAGCCACACGAGATAGAACAAGCAAGATAGGACTAGCCACTACATAGAACACCAAGGAGAAGGAGCAGCCGGAGCCTTGGCCAGCCTCCTTCCTCCTCCAAATAGCTCCAGGAGCGACATTGTACTATCAACCATCCAACTAAACTCGGCAGGACTAGGGGTGTTATCTCTCCGGAGAGCCACGAACCTGGATATGTCCGGCGTCCCGCGCCCGCGCATATCAACCTCGCCTCCGAAGCCCACCAGCGCCATCGAGCCTCCTCCTCTCTTTAGCCATCCCTTGGCATCTGCCGTGCGCCCACCACGACACTTCTGGTTTGCTTTCGGTGCAAGAAAGATCATCGCGAGGGTTTCATTCCGTTTGGACTCCGTTTAGTATTCCTTTTCTTCAAAACTCTAAAATAGGCAAAAAAAACACAAACTGGCACTGGGCCCACGGTTAATAAGTTAGTCCCAAAAATAATATAAAAGAGCATATTAAAGCCCATTAAACATCTAAAACAGATAATATAATAGCATGGAACAATCAAAAATTATAGATAGGTTGGAGACGTATCAAACATCCCCAAGTTTACTTCCTGCTCGTCCTCGAGTAGGTAAATGATAAAAATAGAATTTTTGATGTGGAATGCTACCTAACATATTTATTCATGTAATTTTTCTTTATTGTTGCATGAATGTTCATATCCGAAAGATTCAAGACAAAAGTTTAATATTGACATAAAAACAATAATACTTCAAGCATACTAACAAAGTAATCATGTCTTCTGAAAATAACACGGCCAAAAAAAGCTATCCCTACAAAATCATATAGTCTAGCTATGCTCTATCTTCATCACACAAAATATTTAATCATGCACAACCCCGATGACAAGCCAAGCAATTGTTTCATACTTTTGATGTTCTCAAAGGTTTTCAATCTTCACGCAATACATGAGCGTGAGCCATGGACATAGCACTATAGGTGGAATAAAAGGGTGGTTGTGGAGAAGACAAAAAGGAGAAGATAGTCTCACATCAACTATGCGTATCAACGGGCTATGGAGATTCCCATCAATAGATATCAATGTGAGTGAGTAGGGATTGCCATGCAATGGATGCACTAGAGCTATAAGTGTATGAAAGCTCAAAAAGAAACTAAGTGGGTGAGAATCCAACTTGCTTGCTCACGAAGACCTTGGGCATTTTGAGGAAGCCCATCATTGGAATATACAAGCCAAGTTCCATAATGAAAATTCCCACTAGTCTATGAAAGTGACAACATAGTAGACTCTCTATCATGAACATCACGGTGCTACTTTGAAGCACAAGTGTGGAAAAAGGATAGTAGAATTGCCCCTTCTCTCTTTTTCTCTCATTTTCTATTTGGGCCTTCTCTCCTTTTTTATGGCCTCTTTTTTTGGTCTGGTGTCTCATCCCAACTTGTGGGGGAATCATAGTCTCCATCATCCTTTCCTCACATGGGGCAATGTTCTAATAATGAAGATCATCACACTTTTATTTACTTACAACTCAAGAATTACAACTCGATACTTAGAACAAAATATGACTCTATGTGAATGACTTCGGCGGTCTACGACGATGTGCAATGAATCAAGAGTGACATGTATGAAAATATTATGAACGGTGGCTTTGCCACAAATACGATGTCAACTACATGATCATGAAAAGCAATATGACAATGATGGAGTGTGTCATAATAAACGGAACAGTGGAAAGTTGCATGGCAATATATATCAGAATGGCTATGGAAATGCCATAATAGGTAGGTATGGTGGCTGTTTTGAGGAAGGTATATGGTGGGTGTATGGTACCAGCGAAAGTTGCACGGTACTAGAGAGCCTAGCAATGGTGGAAGGGTGAGAGTGCGTATAATCCATGGACTCAACATTAGTAATAAAGAACTCACATACTTATTGCAAAAATCTCATAGTTATTGAAACAAAGTCCTGCGCGCATGCTCCTAGGGGGATAGATTGGTAGGAAAATACCATCGCTCGTCCCCGACCGCCACTCATAAGGAAGACAATCAAAAAATAAATCATGCTCCGACTTCATCACATAACAGTTCACCATACGTGCATGCTATGGGAATCACAAACTTTAACAGAAGTATCTCTCAAATTCACAACTAATCTACTAGCATGACTCTAATATCACCATCTTCATATCTCAAAACAATCATAAAGAATCAAACTTCTCATAGTATTCAATGCACTTCATATGAAAGTTTTTATTATACCCATCTTGGACGCCCATCATATTAGGACTAATTTTATAACCAAAGCAAATTACCATGCTGTTCTAAAATACTCTCAAAATAATGTAAGTGAATCATGAGAGATCAACAATTTCTATAAAATAAAACCACCGCCGTGCTCTAAAAAGATATAAGTGAAGCACTAGAGCAATATTGTCTAGCTCAAAAGATATAAGTGAAGCACATAGAGTATTCTAATAACTCACGATTCATGTGTGTCTCTACCAAAAGGTGTGTACAGAAAGGATGATTTTGGTAAACTAAAAATCAAAGACTCAAATCATTCAAGACGCTCCAAGCAAAACACATATCACGTGGTGAATAAAAATATAGCCTCAAGTAAAGTTACTGATAGATGAAGATGAAAGAGGGGATGCCTTCCGGGGCATCCCCAAGCTTAGGCTTTTGGTTGTCCTTGAATTTTACCTTGGGGTGCCTTTGGCATCCCCAAGCTTAGGCTCTTGCCACTACTTATTCCAAAGTCCATCAAATCCTTACCCAAAACTTGAAAACTTCACAACACAAAACTTCAACAGAAAATCTCATGAGCTTCGTTAGTATTAGAAAATAAATCACCACTATAAGGTACTGTTGTGAACTCATTCTTTATTAATATTGGTGTAAAACCTACTGTATTCCAACTTCTCTATGGTTCATACCCCCTGATACTACTCATAGATTCATCAAAATAAGCAAACAACACGCGAAAAACAGAATCTGTCAAAAACAGAACAATATGTAGTAATCTGTAACTTATGAATACTTCTATAACTCCAAAAAATCTTAAATAAATTTTTGGATGTGAGGAATTTTTCTATTGATCTTCTGCAAAAATAATCAACCTAAAATCACTCTTCTGTAAAACACTACAGCTATTCTCGTGAGCACAAAAGTTTATGTTTTTTACAGCAAGATCGCATTGACTTCACCCAAGTTTTCCAAAAGGTTCTGCTTGGCACAAACACTAATTAAAACTTAAAACCACATCTAACCAGAGTCTATATGAATTATGTATTACTAAACAGGAGCAAAAAGTAAAGAACAAAAAATAAAATTGGGTTGCCTCCCAACAAGCGCTATCGTTTAACGCCCCTAGCTAGGCATAAAAACAAGAATAGATCTAGGCATTGCCATCTTCAGGGTGCAATTCTTTCCTCATCAAATCCTCCAAAACTCGTATTAACTAATCTATTCTTTCCCTTATTTCCCTTTTAGAAGAAGAACTTAAATCATGGGAAGGGCTTTGATTTGTAATTTTAACATTCATAAACCCATAGTCGGGATCATCACCATATATATCCTCATATAGAATGTGCAGTTCATTTCTAACGGGTTCCTTCATCATTTTATTCAACCAATCTCTATTGAATCCTACATAAATTCCTATAGTAATCTAGTCAAACTCCTCAAAAGCCTCAAGGTACAAAGATTGAGATATTTCAGAATGGGGAACTCTCTTCCTAAGATTTTCACTATAAGATTGATAATCTCTAGCTTCCAAACTATGCATGGTTTCATTATCATACAAAATATCTATAATCGGAGGGTGTTCAACATCATTTTTATAGAAGGCAAAAATATTCCTAGCTTCTTGTATTATATAATCAAATTCACGCATAAGGATAATAGTGGCAATTTTTTAGCTATAAGGTGATTGGTATTGGGAAGTTCATAAAACACGTTTTGCAAAGCAGGATGGATGTGCACAAATTTTATTTCTAATTTCTCAACAAGCATAACGATGGCATCAACATAACAGTTGGTCTCAAGATGAATAGACTTTTTTATTAATAGGCATGGATCCTGTGCAATCAAAGAATTCTTGGATAATACTTTTTCCAATAATATTACCGTCCCCCACACAAAAGGTTTTTGTTTTGTAGTTAGGTGGAGTTTCAGTTTCATCGTTCAAAGAACAAGACTCAAGTGCTTCTTCAAGATTTTCAACGATAACCTCCCCAGTTTCAGACATGATGGTAACAAACCGCACTAACAAATGAGCACACAAGAAGCAAGCGGAAAGAGACGAACAGAAGAGGGGCGAAGAAAAACCAAAGGTTTTTTAAAATAGTTTTAGAAGTGGGGGAGAGAAAACGATAGGCGAATGGTGAATAATGTAATGCAAGGGAGAAGAGTTGATGATGGGTACTTGGTATGGCTTGACTTGACTAAGATCTCCCCGACAATGGCGCCAGAAATCCTTCTTGCTACCTCTTGAGCTTGCATTGGTTTTCCCTTGAAGAGGAAAGGGTGATGCAGCAAACTAGCGTAAATATTTCCCACAGTTTTGAGACCCGAGGTATCAATCCTGTAGGAGACGACGCATAAGTCACCGAATACCTGCACAAACAATCAAGAACTTGCAACCAACACGATAAAGGGGTTGTCAATTCCTTCACGGTCACTCACAAAAGTGAGATCTCATAGAGATAGATAAACGGTAAAATAAATATTTTTGGTATTTTTGGTTGTATAGATTGGAAAGTAAAGATTGCAAAATAGTAGATTGGAAACTAGCAAGATGTAAATGAGATTCAATAATATGGAAAAGAGACCCGGGGGGGCATAGGTTTCACTAGTGGCTTCTCTCGAGATAGCATATATTACGGTGGGTGAACAAATTACTGCCGAGCAATTTATAGAAAAGCGCATAATTATGATGAAATCTAAGGCAATGATCATGAACATAGGCATCACGTCCGTGTTAAGTAGACCGACTCCTGCCTGCATCTACTACTATTACTCCACACATCGACCGCTATCCAGCATGCATCTAGAGCATTAAGTTCATAAGAATGGAGTAACGCATTAAGCAAGATGACATGATGTAGAGGAATTAACTCAAGCAATATGATGAAAACCCCATCTTGTTATCCTTGATGGCAACAATACAATACGTGCCTTGCTGCCCCTACTGTCACTGGGAAAGGACACTGCAAGATTGAACCCAGAGCTAAGCACTTCTCCCATTGCAAGAAAGATCATTCTAGTAGGCCAAACTAAACCGATAATTCGAAGAGACTTGCAAAGATATCAAATCATGCATATAAGAATTCAGAGAAGAACCAAATAATATACATAGATAATCTTCATCATAAATCCACAATTCATCGGATCTCGGCAAACACACCGCAAAAGAGTATTACATCTAATAGATCTCTAAGAACATCGAGGAGAACATGGTATTGAGAATCAAAGAGAGAGAAGAAGCCATCTAGCTAATAACTATGGACCCAAACGTCTGTGGTAAACTACTCACGCTTCATCGGAGAGGTAATGGTGTTGATGTAGAAGCCCTCCGTGATCGAATCCCCCTCCAGTAGGACGCCAGAAAAGGTCCCTAGATGGGACCTCACGGGTACAGAAGGTTCGGCGGTGGAAAAGTGGTTTTCGTGGCTCCCCCCCATGTTTTAGGGTATAAGAGTTTATATATGCGAAGGAACTAGCTCAGGGGAGCTATGAGGGGCCCACGAGGGTGGGGGCGCGCCTACCCCTCTGGGCACGCCCTCCTGCCTTGTGGCCTCCACGTGAAACTACTAGTGAGAATGTAGTCTCTCTGCAAAAACATAAATAAATTAAGCAAACGTGAGTACAAATGTACCCAGCAAGACTTACATCAGAACTACATACATATGCATCAGTATCAACAAAGGGGGTGGTGGAGTTTAACTGCAGCAAGCCAGCTTTGACTCAGTGGCTATCATGTACTACGAGCACTTCCTTTGAGGTGGCGCACACGAGTCCACATATTCACCATATCAATACACCAATATGGATCCGCTCTCGTCTCCCTATGAGAAGGCCATCCATAGCACTCACGCATATCTTGCACATTTTAGGGTATCCACTTTCACTTGTCTATGAACAATGCAAGTGTTCCAAGTAGTCCATATCCGCGGACGCGACTATTCAAATAGATCATATTAACCTGCAGGGGGTGTACTTCTTCACACACGCTCTCACCACTTATCGCTTTTTACACGACATGTACTTGACAACCTTCAAGCGGAAGCCTAGTGAGGGTGTCGTCCACAACCTAACTAACCACACGAGACTATATTCCAGGTTTATCGCCTATTCGATTTCCATCCGCAAGGAAGTCCGGCCGGGGTTTCCACTACGGCCCCAAACGATGTGAGCAGGGTTCCCAAGCCCATGTTCGGGTGCCACTTGGTACATCGTGCCACTGTGCCTAGTCTGACCCAAGCCCACCTGGCCAGGTGCCACTTGGTTGACTACTAACACATCCTACAAACACCAAAAACTAGTTGCAACTCCTGGACAGAGATCAAGGTGATTAATAAGTTGAGAGGGTCAATTAAGTATCCCAATGCGTGGTAGTAGCTGTCTTGGATCACGAACTCAGTTCTTGAGGATAGTCCCAATGAGACAACCCACCATGTACTCCTACATGGCCTCTCATCGCTACCTTTACCAAATCATGTCCACACACTTAGCTCTCAACAGTAGGACATGTTCACACAACTCCAATCCATTCCATATGGATCAGACCTGACGCAACTCTAAGCATAGAAGGCATAACAAGCAAGCATAAATGAATAGGCACATCATGGCTCAAACAACTCCTACTCATGCTAGTGGGTTTCAACTATTTAAAGTGGCAAAGACAGGTCATGCAGAGGAATGGGTTCAACTACCGCAACATGTAACAGTTGAATTGTTGTTGTCCTAATGCAGTAAAAGAGAGCAAGAGCGAGAGAGTGGGATTGTATCAGAATGCTCAAAGGGGATTTGCTTTCCTCGCACTTCTGAAGATAGTATATCTCTTCATCGGTGTCATCAAACTCATCGTCGGAACTACGTCTACCGAGAGGGAACAAGCACCGACAAACAAAGAAGAAACACAATCAATGCAATGCAACAGTATGATGCATGATCATGACATGGCATTATGTTGTGATTTGAGCTAATGTAGCTAGCAACTATTAATGAAGTTGGTTTGAACCAAAGGTTCAAATTCAAACTCCATATGTGGTTATTTAAATGCCACTTATTTGATTTATCCTAGATAGTAGCCATAAGTTGTTCTAACATGCATGAAAATTGCATAAACAAATTCTTCATATTTTTCTGATCATTTTTCATATATAAATTATTTCATTTGGAGTTAAGGTTGAATTACTATGAATTTTTGAAGATTTAAACATTTTCTAGAATTTTCCAATTATTTCTAAAATAGAAATAATCCATAAAGATTTATCGCGCCAGCTGTGTGCCATCACTACGTCAGCAGGTCAACTGGGTTGACTCAAGTCAAACCTGACGTGTGGGGTCCACATGTCAATGGCACAGTGACTGAAAGGGTTTAGTTAGCTCCTAACTAAGTAATTAGAAAGGTAGGGCCCACCATCAGTGACCCCAGGGGTTAATTAGCATGGTAATTAGGCGCTAATGAGGTGCCACGTCGGTGCTAACCGCCAGCGGTGTACAGAGCATGGCGGAGCTGCTCGTCCGGCCATGTCCGGTGATGAGATCATGGGCAGGTCGGCTCTCTACAAAGGCCGCAACGCGGCGCATCCAGCGATGGTCTCGAGGCGGACATGTGTGGTCGGTAGCGGCGGCGGCAATGAGCTCAGGCAGCGGTGGGGCTCGGTGATGTGCGCGGGTGGGACTGTGCAGTGCAAGCGGGCAAGGGGAGGCGCTAGAGAGGCTCAGCATGGGGCAGCAAGCTTGGTGGACACATCCCCGGGACCAAATGGTCACCGGAGCGTCAGCGGCAGCGGGCGCAGGAGGCGGCCGGTTCAGACGCAGGTGGTGCGGCAACTACGGCGTGCAATAGAAGGAACAGAGAGGGGGGTTAGGGTCAGCT
The DNA here is from genome assembly GCF_002162155.2 of Triticum dicoccoides. Lineage (NCBI taxonomy): Eukaryota > Viridiplantae > Streptophyta > Magnoliopsida > Poales > Poaceae > Triticum > Triticum dicoccoides. Next base: position 182,981,007 of record NC_041383.1, on the reverse strand, counting down.
GCTCACAACAGTCATGGCGGTGCAGCCGGCAAGCTCGGAGGAGGACCGGAGCGAGCAGGGCTGTTGGCATTTTGGGAACGGGGGTCCCCAGACTTGCCTGCCTGCGGCCCACGGTGTGGCTCCAACAGTGGCCCAGTACGGCCCGTCTTCGTCAGCCGGCACTCAAGACCCTCATGAGGCGGACAAACAAGGCCTCCACAGGAGCGGCCTCACCAGGCAGGCTCGCAAGGGGGCGGAGAGATCAAGGCAAGGGGTACCTCGTGAGGTTCCCCTGACGCAAGCCATCACGACCAAGGCCAGACGGGCGCTAGGCAGGCGCCAGCACGCGCAGTCCTTGTTTCCCCTTTGTCACTAATGGGGCAAGCACAGGCGTGGAGTACCGAGGCATCAGGCAAAGGTTTCCATATCTGTGCAACAAGACCAAGACCAGCAGAACGGCAGGACGGAGGTCATCGTGGAGCCCAAGACGGCGTCACCACCGGCGCCTTTGACAGGAGAAGACCACCTTTAGTCAGGATAGCTTGTACTAGATGTCCCCTTTAAAATTGGCCGTTGTTGGATCCCTTCCCGCTCAATATTTGGGAAGAGGGCCAGGGCCTCTATAAATAGGACTAGCCACCACAGTAGAGGACCGAAGGAACTCAGTTCATCCTCGCACCCACCAAGCACAGGAACACCTCTCCTCAGGAGGATGTTCTTCCCTTGTACTGTTCATCATCAGCCCAAGAGGCAATCCACCACCACCACACTAGAGTAGGGTATTACACCATAACGGTGGCCCGAACCAGTATAAATCTTGTGTCTTTTGTGTTGCGAGTTCATCGAGCTAAGCTTAGAGATCGCGGCGAGGCTGAGGGTGAGATTCGGTAGGGGGGAAATCTTTGCGCGCACCCCAGTGTTGGAACCTCAAGGGTTTTGTCGGAACCCTAAATCCGACATTTGGCGCGCCACGTAGGGGTGCGCCAGAGCCTTCCTTCCGTCGGCCTGCACTCCGCCAACACCGCACTTCACCCTCATGGCGGACATTGCGCCTCCGGCCCCAGCGACCGGTGCCAGTGTTGGGGCCAGGGGGCTCTGAGCCTTGGCCCCTGCCTTATAGCGGGTGAAGTGGCCGCCCAATTTCAAGCCAAAGATGCCGCCGCGCTACGACGGCACGGCGGACCCGGTGGTTTTCCTACTGGCATACGAGGAGGCCGTACATAAGGCCGGGGGAGACGACAAGGTCATGGCCAACTGGCTTCCCGTGCCCCTCACTGGCGTCCCACGCGCCTGGCTGCTCAACCTTCCCGGGTCCATGGTGGCATCTTGGGAAGAGTTGCACAGTCTCTTCGCCGCGCGCTTCGCGGCTCCGACGCCCCGCGCGGTCGCGGCCTTCCTCGGCGGCTCGCAAGCGCCACCCTCAGACCGCCACGCCAAGCCGTTCTTTCGCCAGATCAGCACCGTCCTCGCGCGGCAAGGAGCTCCTCCGGGTTGGGTGGCGCCCAAGGCCGACCTGACCTTCGACTCGGAAGATCACCCCGTCACCACCGCCTGCTCGGGTGCACTCCGATGCTCTGCACGCCCACCATCTTCCACGTGGCCGTCACCAAAACCCTCATCAGTGGTGGTGCCGGCCTCAACATGCTCTTGGTGGAGGCCTTCAGCCTCCTCCACGTATCGCTGGAGCGGCTCCGTCCCAGCAAGCCCTTCTCCAGCGTCGGAGGCGGTTCCTCCAGTCCCCTGAGGCAGAGCCGCCTTCCCGTGACCTTCGGCACCCGCGACAACTACCGCACGGAGCTGGTCAACTTCGACATTGCTCACATCTGCCTCTCGTACAACGCCATCCTCCGATACCCTGCCCTGGCTCAGTTCATGGCAGCAACCCATCCGGCCTACAACCTCATGAAGATGCCCGGAAGCAAGGGCATCCTCACCATACCTGGAGATACCAAGGAGGCTCTTATGGCGCTGAAGCTTGCCCTCAAGGCCGCCGCGGCGGCGCAGCCAGCCGACGCGGATGCCTCCAAGGCCAAGGAAGCTGCACCGACCAAAAAGAAGCAGATGTTCACATAGGATAAGGCGGAGACCAAGCAGGTGCCAATTGAGGAAGACGGGTCCTTGGGAGCCACCTTCACCATAGGTGCCGACCTCGACCCCGACCAAGAGAAGGCGTTGGTGAAGTTCTTGCACTCGAACAAGGAGGTGTTTGCATGGGAACCCAAGCAACTAGTGGGGGTCCCAAGGGAGCTGATTGAGCATCACCTGAAGGTGTGCCCCAATGTACGCCCTGTGAAGCAGAAGGCGAGGCGGCAGTCCACGGAGAAGCAGACCTTCATCGTCCAAGAAACCCGCAAGCTGGAGGCAGCAGGTGTTATTCGCGAGGTTTGCTACCCCGAATGGCTGGCAAACCCCGTTGTCGTGCCAAAAAGGGGGGGGGGGAAGGGGCGCATGTGCGTCGACTTCACCAACCTCAACAAGGGCTGCCCCCAAGATTTGTTCTCGCTTCCCCGCATCAACCAGATCGTCGACTCCACCGCCAAGTGCGACCTGTTGTGTTTCTTGGATGCGTTTTTGGGTTATCACCAGATCAAGATGGCGGTAGAAGACGTGGAGAAGACAGCCTTCCTGACCCCATGTGGGGTATACTGCTACACTTGCATGTCGTTCGGTTTGCGCAACGCGGGTGCGACCTTCCAACAGCTTATGCACATTGCCTTGGGCCGGCAGCTCGGGAGAAACGCCGAGGCTTACATCGACGACATTGTGGTGAAATCTTGGGAGGCAAGGACCCTTATCTAGGACTTGGAGGAGACCTTTGCGAGCCTCCACCAGGTAGACCTACGACTCAACCGGAGAAGTGCGTGTTTGGCGTCCCTTCCGGCAAGCTGCCGGGCTTCCTCGTGTCCCACAGGGGGATCGAGGCCAACCTAGAGAAGGTCAAGGCGATCGAAGACATGAGTCCGCCGCAAACCCTCAGAGAAATGCAGAAGCTCACCGGTCGCGTGACCGCATTAGGACGCTTCATCTCCAAGCTGGGGGAGCGCACCCTACCGTTCTTCAAGATGATGAAGAAAAAGGGCCCATTTGAGTGGACACAGGAGGACGACCAAGCATTTCAAGACCTCAAGAAATACCTGACCCCCCCCCCCGTGATGGTGGCGCTGCACCCTCTCGAGCCCCTAGTGCTCTACCTTGCCACCACTCCCTACTCCACCAGCGTAGCCCTGGTGGCAGTTCAGGAGGAGCGCCAGGCTAAGGCCGCGTCCCGCCTAGCTACGGCCTCAGCCGGGGCAACACAAGACCAGGAAAGCCTCGCGAGGAACACGACAACGGCAGCAAGGGACCAAGCTCAGCAGGACGATGCCTCGGGGCTAAAGAGGCCCCACCAAGCGACCAGGCGCTGGGGGCTCCATTATCTCAGGAGGCGCCTCAACCTATGGAACATGCAGGCCAAGTCAGCGCCACCACCCTCGTCGAGCATCAGGTGTACTTCGCCAGCACGGTGTTGCGGGATGCAAGAGCACGGTACCTCATGCCTCAGAAGCTCTTACTCGCACTCTTGGTGGCCTCGTGTAAGCTGCGGCACTACTTTCAAGGTCACCCCATCAAGGTCGTCTCGGCCTACCCGTTGGAAAGGGTACTCAGGAGACCCAACTCCGTTGGGAGAGTCGCCCAATGGAACATCGAGCTGCAGGCATTTCAGTTGGAGTTCAGCACAACCAGGGTCATCAAGGGAGCCGCACTTGCTGAATGGACGGACGCACCAGAGCTCAAGGTGGGCGAGGATCGGTCTCTCTCCCGGGAAAGTGAGGCACCAGATGGCTGGGTCATGTATTTCGATGGTGCCTTCTCGCGGCAGGGCGTGGGGGCTAGTGCAATACTCATATCACCCACTCAGGACAAGCTCTACTACGCCGTACAACTCTGTTTCCAGCAGGGCGAGAAGGTCTCCAACAACATAGCAGAATACGAGGGCCTCATAGCAGGCCTGAAAGCTGTAGCGGTACTAGGAGTGAAGCGCCTCATCATGAATGGCGATTCACAACTCCTTGTCAACTTCTCAACAAGGTGTACGAGCCGAAGGACGAGCACATGGAAGCATATCTCACGGAAGTATGCAAGATGGAGAAGCAATTCTGGGGGCTGGAGTTGCAGCATGTGCCCCGCGGCACCAACCAAGAGGCTGATGACATCGCCAGGAGGGCATCCAAACGGCTTCCCCAGGAGCCTGGCGTTTTTGAGGAATGACTCTTCAAGCCGTCGGCAGCACCACCACTTTCAAGAACGGCACAGCCTCGGGAAGAACTCCCTCAGCCACCTGCCACAGGAGCCCCGGCCTGTGGCCCGACCTCAGGAGCGCACCTACTCTCGGCGCTGGAGCCTTGGGAGGGATGCTGGACCAAGGAATTCAAGGAATACCTAACACAAGGGACGCTGCCAGAGAAAGAGGAGGATGCGGAGCGCGTGGCCCGGCAGGCCACGACCTACTGCATCCAAGACGGTGAGTTATATCGGAAGCGGCCGAATGATGTTTCTCTACATTGCATCTCCAGGGAACAGGGGAAAGAGCTGCTGGCCGACATACACAGTGGAGACTACAGACACCACTCGTTATCACGGGCCCTCGTCAGCAAGGCATTTCGCAGCGGATTCTATTGGCCTACAACACTCAACGACGCGACCGAGCTGGTGAAGTCCTGCGAGGCCTACAATTCCACGCCAAGCAGATCCATCAGCCAGCTCAGGGGCTACAGACCATCCCGCTCTCGTGGCCATTCACAGTCTGGGGGCTGGATATCTTGGGCCCATTCCCTCGAGCGCCTGGGGGCTACCGCTACCTCTACGTCACCATCGACAAGTTCACCAAGTGGGCGGAGGTGGAAGCCATCCGCACCATCCCAGCCGGCTCCACGGTCAAGTTCATCAAAGGCCTCGTGAGCCGGTTTGGGGTCCCTAACGGCATCATCACCGACAACGGTTCGCAGTTCACTAGCAATCTCTTCAAGACGTATTGGCGCACCCCCGGAGCAACGACCAGGCCGAACGCGCCAACGCGGAGGTCCTGAGGGGCCTCAAGACCAGGACCTTCAAGAAGAAACTGGAGGCCTGCAGCAGGGGCTGGCACGACGAGCTCCAGTCCGTGCGGTGGTCCATCCGCACCACCGCTACCAAGCCAACGGGCAAGACCCCGTTCTTCCTCGTCTATGGAGAAGAAGCAGTTCTCCCTCACGAGGTCGGGCGTCGCTCCGTGCGGGTCCTGGAGTTTGACGAGGCACAATAGAATGCCTTGCGAGGAGATGGACCTCGTGTTGGGGGAGGAACGCCGCCGTGAAGCCACGCTACGGGCAGCAAGATACCAGCAGGCGCTACGGCGGTACCACTGTCGCAGCGTCTGCCCCAGGATGCTCGAGGTGGGTGACCTCGTCCTAAGGCGGGTGCTCTCCAGGGAAGGGCTGCATAACCTCTCACCCATGTGGGAGGGCCCATTCAAGGTCGTCCATGTCTCCAGGCCTAGCGCCGCGCGCCTGGAGACCCAGGACGGGGTACTCATCCCGAACGCCTGGAGCATCCAGCACCTCTAGAAGTTCTACCCCTGAAGAAAGGCTCGGTGCCTGTGAAGAAGGCCCAGTGCCTGTGAAGCTCGCAGCCCGTGACACTCTCACGTAATAATGAGTGGGGCTGTACATGCCCCGGAGTCTCAGGAGTGCTGCCCTTGGGCCTCGGGGGCTCCCTCCCACGCCCAGTGGCTGTCTGCGTTCTGGAATGGGGGTCCCCAGACATTCCTGCCTGCGGCCTGCGGCGTGGCTCAAGTGGTGGCACAGTACGGCCCATCTTCATCAGCTCAAGACTCAAGACCCTCGCGACAGGCCAAGCCTCGCGGGGCGGACGACACAAGGCTTCCTCAGGAACGGCCTCGCCAGGCAGGCTCGCGAGGAGGCGGAGAGATCAAGGTAGGGTACCTCGTGAGGTGCTCATGATGCAAGCCATGACGATCGAGACCAGGCGGGCGCCAGGAGGGCGCTGGCCTGTGCAGTGTCCTTGTTTCCTCTTTGGTGCAAAGGGGGCAAGCATAGGCGTGGAGTACCGAGGCGTCAGGCAAAGGTTGCCATTTCAGCGCAACGAGACCAAGACGAGCAGAGCGGCAGGATGGAGGTCACCATGGAGCCCAACATGGCGTCATCGCCAGTGCCTTTGGCAACCAAAGACCAACTTTAGTTAGGATAACTTATACTAGATGTTCCCCTTCAAAATGGCCGTTGTTGGCGCCCTTCCCGCTCAATATTTGGGAAGAGGACCAGGGCCTCTATAAATAGAGCTAGCCACCACAGTAGAGGGCAGCTAGAGATCTAAGAGAGTCGTAATCAGAGAGAGAGGTGATCAAACTCACCCAAGCAGTTCACCGCACCAGCTCAAGAACACCTCTCGCGAGGCTGTTCTTCCCTTGTACTGCTCATCATCAGCCCCTGAGGCAATCCACCAGACCACACACTGGAGTAGGGTATTACACCACAATGGTGGCCCGAACCAGTATAAATCACGTGTCCCTTGTGTTGTTCATCATTTTAGCTTAGATTCTTACGAGGCGATCGGACGTGGATCGGTAGGGGGAAGATCTTCGTGCGCACCCTAGAGTTCGAACCTTAAGGGTCTGCCGGAACCCTACATCCGACAGTGGCAGCACTTAGCTCCACGCTGGTGAGAAGACTTGAAGACTAGACTAGGTGCTGGACAAGGCTTTTCATTTGCTTTCTGCAATAGGCTCGCTCTTCCTTGATTGAAGTTGCTTCTGGTGTTCTTTGCCGGTTCTGTTCCATTGCCTTCTGCCTCCGTTTTATGTCTTCAGCTCTTTGTCTAACTTGTTGTCTCTCACATACCTCACGAGGGGGCTGTACGGGTGCCCTCGTGAGCCTTTTTTCTTCTGATTTTTGCGAGGCACTCTCGTTAGAATTCGCAGCGGAAGCACCCCTTTCAGTCCATGCCCCTCGGATACCGCGACACGAAGCGCCGGGCCACAGCCGACAGCCCTTGCGACCAGGGTTCGGAAAATGATAGTCTCTCAACGAGTTTTTTGCAGCTCCTAAGGCGCCCGGCAAGGCCTGAAGCGGGCACCTCGCGAGGCGGAAACTACTTCAAACGTGCCAAGCTAAGTTGTTCCTACACGCCGACGTACAATAACAATGCCATGACACAGCACAGGAACAATAAATGCAGCATGTTAACTAGGAAATCATAGTTTGTTGCACGCCCCCACACGGCCCCATACTTGTCTCTCTCAATGCAGGAAGGAAGGAAAACAAAACAAAAGCAGCATGCGCCTTGCAGCAGTTCGCGAGGAGGGTTCTACGGCGACCTCCTGAGCTCAGCCAGACCCCACCTCACGCTTCACCGGAGCGCGGTGATGGGATGACCCACTGCCGCCCTCGAGGCAGGCACAACGGCATGGCGGTTGATCATAGCCGCCGCTGGAGGAGCTGTCGCCAGAGGAAGAGCCGCTGTAGCTAGACGAGTCGCGGTCACCGTTGGGAGCGAGTTCGCCTTCACCCTCATCACAACCTTCGCCAAGACCGAGCACCTCGTTGCCATCTTTGTCTTCAGGGAAGCACCCAACGTGGCGGCCATCCTCTCCGAACACCCTCATGTAGAGGGTCGCATCGCCATTGTACTTGAAGAGGAGGGTGCACCGCCTACCCAGACCCCGCGCGCGGGCAAACGTCTGCCAGCCTCGGGCCAAGGCTGCATTGCCTGCGACGGAGACCTCCACCGTGACCCAGGAGGCCGTGCTGCAGCAGCCGTCCGCCTGCAACCAGAGCCCGCCTGGGCCATCGGCCGACAGCTCGCCGACGAAGAAGCGCGGGAGCTGAAGCCAGTTGCCGGCCGGGGTTTCCTACCACACGATGAATTCCGGCAGAACCTCTGCCAAGTGGAAGCGCGGTCGGGGAGGCCGCACGGCCACAACACGCCTTCCTCCACCAACCGGGCTGCCTCGACATGGGCGCCCCCCACCACGTGAAGGGTCGCCGCCGCGGTCGCGGGGAGCCACGGCGGGGGTCGCGGAGTGCCTGCGAGGGCGACCACATCTGCGCTTGGGTGGAGGAGAGCCAGGCCCTTCCTGGCGAGCCTTCCCCTTCTCCGCGGCCGAAAACCTCTTCGCAGGCACCATGGGGGACGCTACAAGCAACGGAGCAAGGGAGGAGAAGCGAGCGGAATGGGAAGATATGGGCAACAGGGGCTCTCACCCCTCCTCATTTATATCCCAAGGGAGGTCAACCGTCGACCTCAACAATCGTAGGTAATGATAACCCTTTTTGCATGCAGCAGGGACTCGTCAGGTCGGGCGGTTGCCGAGGCAGCATGCAGAAGCGGAGACGCCCATGTCCAATTAGTCACCACGCGTCGGCCAAGGCCGCAGGCTGTTGGGGCCCGCGGTGCTCCGCACTTGCCCTTTAGCTTCGCTGCTCAACCAAGTCCGAGCGCGCCTTGGGCCCGGGGGCTACTGTCGGCATTCTAGGAATGGGAGTCCCCAAACTTGCCTGCCTGCGGCCATGGCATGGCTTCGCTAGTGGCCCAGTACGGCCCGTCTTCATCAGCCGACACTCAAGACCCTCGCGAGGGGCCAAGCCTCGCGAGGCGGACGACACAAGACCTCCTCAGGAGCGGCCTCACCAGGCAGGCTCGCGGGGGGTGGGTGGGTGGAGAGATCAAGGCAAGGGGTACCTCCTGAGGTTCCCGTGATGCAAGCCATGACGACCAAGGCCAGGCTGGCGCCAGCGCGCGCAGTATCCTCGTTTCCCCCTTGGTGCTAAGGGGGCAAGCACAGGCGCGGAGTATCGAGGCATCAGGCAAAGGTTTCCATATTGGTGCAACAAGACCAAGACCAGCAGGACGGTAGGACGGAGGTCATCGTGGAGCCCAAGATGGCGTCACCACCAGTGCCTTTGACAAGCGAAGACCACCTTTAGTCAGGATAGCTTGTACTAGCTGTCCCCTTTCAAATTGGTCGTTGTTGGATCCCTTCCCGCTCAATATTTGGGAAGAGGACTAGGGCCTCTATAAATAGGACTAGCCACCACAGTAGAAGAGGACGGAACAAACTCAGTTCATCATCGCACCCACCAAGCACAAGAACACCTCTCCTCGGGAGGTTGTTCTTCCCTTGTACTGTTCATCATCAGCCCAAGAGGCAATCCACCATCACCACAGTGGAGTAGGGTATTACACCACAACTGTGGCCCGAACCAGTATAAATCTTGTGTCTCTTGTGTTGTGAGTTTATCGAGCTAAGCTTAGAGATCGCGGCGAGGCTAAGGGCGAGATTCGGTAGGGGGAAATCTTCGTGTACACCCCAGTGTTCGAACCTCAAGGGTTTTGCCGGAACCCTAAATCCGACAAGGGCGGCAGAGGTGATCTCAGCATTGGGAGGTTGAAGACGGGATCAGTGGGGATGTTGCAGTGCTTCCGGTGGCGTGTGGCTCATCCAAGAGATTGAGGGCGCCGAGGCAGAGCTTCTGGACATGGACAAAGGGAAAGGACGGCTTGGTGGCTGCGCGAATGGTGGACGGTGGTGATGGGCTCCTCTCGGTGAACACAGAACCGAGAGGGGGAGGGGGCTAGAGCAAGGGAGATGTGAGAGGGGGCTCGGGCGTCTCCAGGCGCGGGGTCAGGGAGGAGGACGAGCCTCCAGCGCGAAGCTGGAGGTGGTTGCGGCTGCGCGCACTCGACAACGAGTTGTCCGCCTGCTCTGGCAAGAGGAGGAAGACGACAAGGAAGAAGTGGGTTGGGCCCAACAGGCCAGCCACTGTAGCACGTAGGCCAGGTAAGTTCTCTCTCTTCTCTTTGTCTTTTTCATATTTGTTTTCTATTTTTCTATTTTTGCTTCTGTTTTGAATTTGGTTTGCTAACCAAATTATTTTTGAAGCTTATGGAAATTATTGTGGATGTTAGATGCATTATTCTAGGGCCCCACACATAATTCCAGAATTATTAGAGCAATAAATAATATTTATAGCATTTAGTTGCTCCAATTCAAATACTTAATGAATTCATTCAAAATTCCAGAGATGTCCTAGAAATGTGTGCATCATTTTTGGCAGAAGTTTTCATCCATTCCAAAAGTGATGAACTTTTCTGAAGGCCATTTTGGGTTCATTGAGAATATTTTTATTTGAACCTAGTGATTTAATTTGGTGCTAGGGTTTGGACATCCCCAATTCAAAATTCAAACAAATCTAGACATGATGCATGGATACTTATGCCACTAATTGCAACCAAATTCTAGGGCTGTGACACCTTGTGGCTAGGCAGTAGTGGTAGACGAGGATGTGATGATGCATGCACAAGAGGGTGACGACAACCTTCTAACCAAACCCGGCACAACCGCCGGTGTACTCGATGTTGAAACCGACCACTTTGTACTTGTCATCCTCAACAAGCAACTGCTCCATGGTGTTGACGGAGTCCTCCACCATGACCGGGTCATTGGTGTACACCACCGAGAGGTCCTTCTCCCTCACGTGGGTGTCCACAGGATACAAGCAGAACTCCATTAGAGCACCGCTAGATATCCTCTCTGTATGTGTCATCGTGGGTGTGCTTGTTGTGTTGTGGGGCGTAGTCGAAATGTTGAAGAGACTAAGGTTATAATGGCCGCAGGAATAAATGGGGAGGCTGGACGGCCAGGAATATCGACACGTCCGGATGACACTTTTTGTAGCGCGTAACTCCATTGTGCCGCACGTAACAAGCATCGTGGTGAGGCGCGCGGCGCAACGGCATGCATATGGGCCCCCCAACTGTAACACCCTATATTTTGTAACCCTGGACCTAGTAAAACACAATTATGTTGATCCCAGAGTTATTTGAATTGTGGTTCCTTGCATGATAAAAGCGCTCTAGGACTTAGGAAAAATCACGTGGTCTTTCTACTCCGGATATTCACTCCAAATCTTCTCCACTGATCGAGACATGAGTTTAGCTCCTAAAAATAATTATTTTATAAAATATTTTTGCATCAACCCATTTTCCAAATTTAGGTTTTGAAAAACCCTTGGGTCTTGATTTGAACTATAAATCATTGATTTGAGTGGAGCAAAAACTTTGCAAAAGTATATTTTCAACCTATTAGTTACAGGACATCCGAGAACCGCAAAAATATTATTTTAAAAAGTATAATATTGTTTTATTTAAAGGCTTTTTCTTAAGGCCATAAATGGTCTTTAATAGGTTAAAATTATTTTAATATTTCAAAATTATTTGAGAAAAATTAGAGAGACTCACGGGATATATAATTCCCGTATATAAGGGTTTCAGCTCATTGTCATACTCAAAAATATTACTAGATCTACAAATTTCAGTTCTGCCCATTTCAAGGGTTTGAAACTTTTACACATGGATTTGTACCTAAAAAATCCGAAATAATACATGGATGGCTAAATGTTGTCAAATATCCATCCTACCAAGTTTCAGCTACTAGATCATCAATTTGATATGGATTCCTTCCTCTTTTTCACGTCATGCAAAATCTAGTTTTTGAAATTTTCTGAAGCAAAGTATTTCCAAATGCCACAAATTTTTTACCAGATCTCCCTCCTACAATGATGCACACTCTAAACTAGCCTCAGTGGTAAATTTGACAAAAATCAAGCCCAAATGCTAGCATCATATCTTCTTGACAGGGGGCAGAAGCATCTTCTCTCTCTCCCTCATCCATTCCTGGTCTCCAGCTCTTCTCCTCGTTCAAGCACCACCCCAGGACAGTGTTAAGCAACTTTGATAGCCTCTAAGTGCCCTTGTAGTCCAGGTAAAGCACCAGAGCATGCTCAACAGTGCCCTAATGACACTGTCGGTGCCTTGCTAGTCATCCACGCCAAGCTGAGCCAATTAAGCAAGTCCAAACCACCCACCCGTGTACCCAGGGATGGCTGGGAAAAACCCAAGCCCTCTCTCTTCCTCCTTGGACCGTTGGGAGACTGTGCCTCAAGCTCGGAGCGTCGGACACGTATACTCCACAGCTGTTGCTCCCTCCTCGCTCCAACACTGCACTACAGATCTATCCACCCCTCTTAATCTTCCTGACACGTTCATTCTCTCCCCCATGCTCCTAGTCTATCGCAAACACCTTGGCCAAGCCTCAAGCGTGCTCTAGAGCGTGCTGATACGTCTCCAACGTATCTATAATTTTTATTGTATCATGCTATTATATTATCAATCTTATATACTTTATATACAATTTCATATCATTTTTTGGAACTAACCTATTAACTCAGTGTCCAGTGCAAGTTCCTGTTTTTGCCTATTTTATTGTTCCCTAGAAAAATAGTACCAAATGAAGTACAAACACGATGAAACTTTATGGTGATTTTTTCTAGAACAGAAGGGACACTAGAAGCTTCAGGGGGGTGCCAGAAGACATACGGGACAGCCACAAGATCACACGGCGTGCCCCCAGGAGGGGTGCCACCTGAGCTTTTGCGTCCCATATAGCTTCGTTTGACCTAATGCCAAGCCTATTAATTCCCATAAATCCGAAAACCAATAGAGAGCCACCCAAAACCATTTTTCCATTGCCAGAAGCTATTGTTCTTCTATGATCCCATCTGCAGGTCTTTTTCGATACTGTGTCGGATGGGCAATCGATCATGGAGGGCTTCTACATCGACCTTGTTGCACCTCCGATGATGTGTGAGTAGTTTAGCATGGACCTATGGGTCCATAGTGATTAGCTAGATGGCTTATTCTTATCTCTCGCACCCTCTCTCTCTCTTTCTCTCTCTCTCTCTCTCTCTCTCTCTCTCTCTTTCGTTGTGATCTTCATTACAATGTTCTCTTCGAAGAATGATCCGATGTAATCTTCTTTTGCAGTCTGTTTGTTAGGATCCGAGAATTGTGGGTTTATGATTAGATTACTCATTGAAAGTAATTTAGACTTTTCTGAACTTTATTATGCATGATCTTTATGGCTTTGTATTTCTCTCCAATCTATCTGTTTGATTTGGCCAACTAGATTGATTTATCTTCAGCGGGAGAGGTGCTTTGTAGTAGGTTCAATCTTGCGGTGTCCTCACCATGCGACAGAAGGGGTAGGGAGGCACGTATTTGTATCGTTGATACTAAGGGTAAAATGACGATGTTTAATCATATTGCTTGGTTTTATTTTGTCTACATTATGTCATCTTGCTTAAAGCGTTACTCCGTCTCTCATGAACTTAATGTTATAGATGCATGTTGGATAGAGGTCGATTGGTGGAGTAATAGTAGTAGATTCAGGCATGAGTCAGTCTACTTGTCACAGAGCCTATATACATGATCATTGCCATGAATGATGACATAACTATGTGCTTTTCTATCAATTGCCCAACAGTAATTTGTCTACCCACCATATGCTATTTTTACGAGAGAGAAGCCCCTAGTGAAAACTATGGCCACGGTTGAGAGAGTCCCGGATTAAGGGGTCCTCGGACAGCCGGACTATATGCATATTCCGGACTGTTGGGCTATGAAGATACAAGATAGAGGACTTCGTCCCGTGTCTATATAGGACTCTCCTTTACGTGGAAGGCAAGCTTGGCGGTTAGAATATGAAGATTCCTTTCTCTATAACCGACTCTGTGTAACCCAATCCCCCTCTGGTGTCTATATAAACCGGAGGGTTTAGTCCGTAGGGGAAGAACAATCATAATCATAGGCTAGCTTCTAGGGTTTAGCCTCTACGATCTCGTGGTAGATCAACTCTTGTAATACCCATATCATCAAGATCAATCAAGCAAGAAGTAGGGTATTACCTCCATTGAGAGGGCCCGAACCTGGGTAAACAATGTGTGCCCCGCCTCCTATTACCATTAGCCTTAGACGCACAGTTCGGGACCCCCTACCCGATATCTGCCAGTTTTGACACCGACATTGGTGCTTTCATTGAGAGTTCCACTGTGTCGTCACCGTAAGGCTTGATGGCTCCTTCAATCATCTACAACAACGCAGTCCAGCGTGAAGTTTTTCTCCTCGGATAGATTTTCATATTCGGCGGCTTTGCACTGCGGGCTAACTCGCTTGGCCATCTGGAGCAGATCGACAGCTACGCCCCTGGCCATCAGGTCAGGTTTGGAAGCTTGAACTACACCACCAACATCCGCGGAGACTTGATCTTCGACGGATTCGAGCCCATGACAGCCGCGCCCTGCCTCCACGATGAGTATGATCTAAATCTATCATCAGACTGTGTGCAGGAGATAGCGCCTGTAATCGCTGACTCAGCGACGCTAGAGCCAAACACAGATCTAACCTCCAACGAGGCCCATGTTATCGGAACCTCGGACTCGTCTCCGGCCATAGGCTCCAAACCGCGTGTATCCGCACCCATCGAATCTGACTGGGCGCCGATCTTAGAGTTCAGCTCCGTAGACATCTTTAAACACTCACCCTTAGGCGATGTGTTAAACTCATTAAAGTCTCTCTCCTTATCAGGAGATTCTTGGCCGAACTATGTCCGGCTTGAGTGGGAAGCGGACGATGAAGAACTTCGTTACCCACCCACCACCCACTTGATAGCCACTGTCGATGACCTGAACGACATGCTTGATTTCGACTCCAAAGACATCAACGGTATGGACGACGATGCTGGAGAAGAACAGGAACCACCGCCCATAGGGCGCTGGACAGCCACCTCCTCATACGACATATACATGGTGGAAACACCCAAAGAAGACAATGCCGATGACAAAAAGGATCCGGTTGAGGATAAACCTCCTGAGAAGCAGCCAAGGTGCCGACGTCAGCGGCACCGCTCTAAATCATGCCATGGTAAAAATAGCGATACTGGCACAAGAGGGAATAACACCCCGGTGTTGGATATATGCCCTAGAGGCAATCATGTATGATGATATTTCCTATATGTTTATGAATAAAGATAGTCCTTGGACATTATCAATGATGTGTATCAGCAAGTACATGACTTGTTTGTGGGACAATGCATTGTATGATGACTGTCCTAAAAGGTCCCTAGTCGAAAGGGCTGTGTGGACGCGCAGACGACTAGACTAGCATATGACACGGTCGATGGCTTGGTCTCACTAGCCATGGAGCATTGGATGCTAACCGGATAATATGGACTTGGAAAGGTCTGGTCGGATTCGACGTAGTCGGATCCGGGTCGAGATAAGGTCTGAGTCAGACAGACCCAACTATGAGACACAGAGATAGGTCATCTGTGAGTCTCTAGTACAACATACGTTCTAAGTCCTAAGACCTGAGCTGATGCATGTACTCGGGATGGTGATAGACTTGCTTTGGGCCGACCAAACGCTAATCCGTGACTGGGTAGTTACAAAGGTAGGTTTCGGGCTTGTCCAGACCCATGCTGCGAGACGTGGTCGAGCAAGATGGGATTTGCCCCTCCGATCAGGAGAGATATACTCTGGGCCCCTCATGTGATCCGACCAAGAGAAGCATGGCCATGCGACAAGGATTATGAGATAATCCGGATAGTGGTCGGTATCACTGGAACGAGAAAGAGGTCGGGCTGGCATAAGGATGACAGTCTCGCCTTGAGCCCGACAACATGTATCGTGTGGCAAAGGGAACAGAAGTGTGACATGTTGTACAGGTTCGCCTAACCAGCTTCATAGTCTGCTTGGTGGTTGGCACGCCTTGCTAGAGGCCGCTACCAACCGTGCAGGTCGGAGGTGATCCGAACTATGACCAAGCCGACTTGAACCTAAGGGGTCGCGCACTTAAGGGAAGGAACCTACGAGGTCGGTTCGTAGGACACTGGTCGGATGTGATCCGAACTGGACTAGGAACGTCACCGAGTAGACTTTGGGCTTTAGGGTCCATGCGAGGCCCAAGTGTTGAGCCTGCGATACACGCCTATATAAAGTGGAGGTGCGGCACACTCATGTGGTTGATCGCTTTGGCGCTGCGACTAGGGTTTGCATGTGTAGCGAATAGCCACTTCCACTCGCTGCCGACTGTGTGATCGGACCTAGCAGTCCGCCGCACGGTGTTCCTCCTGCACGCGCGGACACCATTAGAGGCGGTGCACTTGCGCCACTCCGGCGAACTTGTACGTGGGATCGGACGACCGGCTGTTCGAGGGAGATCGGACGAGGAGGAGACAATCCACGCGGACGCGCTGCCCCAACTCTTCTTCCGCTGCACGGCACTGCGCGTCTAGTGGTAACGAACTGTGATCCATCTCCCGTAGCATGTTCCTGGATGTTCTGCGCATAGGAAAATTTTTAATTTGCAGTCGACGCACCCTACCGTAGACCCAACACCCAGACGACACCGAAGATAAGGAAGAAACCACGGACCCAGCGATGGAGCAGGACAAGCAAGGTGACAACAAACACAGCCTGGGGCCCCTGTCCGATCACAGCGATGCCGAAAACCCCATTTATCAACCTGTCCCCAAAGAAGAGATCGGTCTGGATGACGATGCATTCATCGTCCTGGAAAAACAATTAGAACAAGAACACATCCACCAGAGACTTATCGCCACCGCGAGGAGCTTGAAGAAGCAGAAGCAACAGCTTAAAGCCATGCAGGATACGCTCAATGATAAATGGAACGAAGTGCTCAACACTGAGGAAAAATACGGCAGCAATCACCAAGCAAAGAGCTACCCCAAACGCAAACTGCTCCCCGAATTCTACGACGATGCTATTGCGCCCATTCCGCCGAATAACAATACGGCCAATCAACCAGGCCAACCACCTCATGGTCGAGACAGAGCAGCTAACAACACCGCACAGAAAATGGCACCCCCTCCCCATAAAGGAAAGGAGGCCGCAACCTAGAACCGGAAACACGATTTACGTGAAGACACGGACAAGAAGTCTGGCAGAACTAGGTCCATTTATGGATCCAGGGAACGTGTTCCCACATAGGATCAAGGCCATCAAACCAAATACGCCGGTCACTTATCAGTTCGGAACCAACACCGAACACTACAACCGTAGGACCCACGCCGTGACACAACAAAATACAGGGGTGCTGCACACCCCCTCTACTTCACCGATGAGGTGCTGGATCATGAAATTCTAGAAGGGTTTAAACCCGTGAATATCAAGGCATACAACGGAACGACAGACCCTGCAGTCTGGATAGAAGACTTTATTCTTCATATCCACATGGCTCACAGAGACAATCTCCACGCCATCAAATATCTGCCCCTCAAGCTAAAAGGACCAGCTCGGCACTGGCTGAAAAGCCTCCCAGAAAATTCCATCGGAAGCTGGGAAGAACTTGAGGATGCTTTCAAGGCCAATTTCCAAGGGACCTATGCCCGACCTCTAGATGTAGACAATCTAAGTAACATCACCCAACAACCCGGAGAGTCATTCCGTAAGCTTTGGAACCGATTTCTCACTAAGAAGAACAAAATCGTGGACTGTCCGGACGCCGAAGCCTTAGCAGCTTTCAAACATAGTGTCCAGGACGAATGGCTAGCCAGACACCTAGGCTAGGAAAAGCCAAAGACAATGGCATCCTTAACTACCCTCATGACCCGCTTTTACGCGGGAGAGGACAGCTGGTTGGCCCGTAGCAGCACCAGCGATCCTGGCACATCCGAAATTAGGGATGGCAATGGCAAGCCACGACGCAATAAAAACAGACGTCGAAACAATGAAAAAAGCCCAGACAATAGAGCGGTAAATGCCGGATTCAGGGGCTCTAGACCCGGTCAACAGAAAAGTCCCTTAAGGCAGCAGAGATGGTCCATCTAGCCTAGATAAAATTCTAGAAAGGTCCTGCCAGATTCATGGCACCCCCGACAAACCAGCCAATCATACCAACAGAGAATGTTGGCTCTTCAAGCAGTCCGGCAAGCTCAATGCCAAACACAAGGGGAAGGGACCGCAAAGCGAAGACGAGGACGAATCTCGCCAGCCAAATATGGGGGGACAGAAGGAATTTCCATCGGAGGTCAAAACAGTGAACATGATTTATGTCACTCATATCCCAAAGAGGGAGCGCAAACGCACACTCCGAGACGTGTATGCTATAGAGCTTGTCGCCCCCAAATTCAACCCATGGTCGGCCTATCCAATCCCTTCGATCGTAGGGATCATCTGACTAGTATTCATCATGGGGGCTCGGCTGCCTTAGTGCTCGACCCAATAATTGACGGATACTACCTCACTCGAGTCCTCATGGACGACGGCAGTAGTCTCAATCTGATATATCAGGACACTGTCAGTAAGATGGGGATAGACCCGTCAAGAATCAAGCAAAGCAACACTACCTTTAAAGGAGTAATACCAGGCGTAGAGGCCCACTGCACAGGCACTCTAACATTGGACGTCGTCTTCAGCTCTCCCGATAACTTTCAAAGTGAAGAGCTAATCTTCGACATTGCTCCATTCCGAAGTGGCTATCATGCACTACTCGGATGAACTGCCTTCGCCCGTTTCAATGCAGTCCCGCATTACGCTTATCTTAAACTCAAGATGCCTGGACCACATGGCATTATCACGGTGAGTGGAAATACAGAGTGTTCTCTTCATACAAAAGAATACGCGGCGGCTCTCGTAGCCGAAGCACGAAGCTGCCTTTTCAAGCCAACCAACTGATCGGTCCTCAGGACCGCGGACACAGCCAAACGTGTTCGGCGCACACCTACATGTAACAGCTCAGATAAACCTGAGCTTGTTTAGTAGCCCTGCCCCATAGATCACCCCATAAATTCCTTGGGTGGTGCTGGGGGCACCCTGCACATTAGAAGTCTATAGTCCGGCTTGACCCTATCCGGACTCAAGACGCTACAGTTCATGGTTCATCAAAACCAACAAACTATACCCACGGCCATACCAGATTCTTTCACATGGTTCTTTCTTTTTTACAGATAGGCCATCATGATATACCCTTCAAGGACATTGCACAACGGAGAGAAAGGCGCAGACGTGCAGCAGGGCCCCGTTTCAAGGTTTCTATTTAGATTAAGACCCTATGTAAACCTTTTTTTATTAATATCTCTTGTTGTTTCATACCCTCCTCACATTATAAAACGCCCAGGATATCGGCAGTATTTGCAAACTTACTATTCACCGTACTAAACTGCATGTTATAGAAGCAGCCAGCAGTGTGCTTTGAGAACTATGCTCTCACCACAGGCGCTCTTTCCTCATGCTGGGTCGTCGCACGTGCCTTGAATTTAGGGTTCATTACCGGGGGGTGTATCCAGCCTGGTATATATTGAAAAGTTCGAATACCTTTGGGAGTGTTCGGCGTTGCGAGTTTCGGCCTTATATATCAGCTCCGAATCATGTCTTTGGTCAATAGTTGGGTTTGCCCGGCTCCTGTGCTTGCTACCTTATGTTCTGCTATATCGACTAAGGTGGTAAAGGGAGAACTACTACGATTGTGCCCTAGTTCATCCAGACGAGCACCTTAGTAGAGAAAGCCGAAAAACTGACTATCATGATAAGGCAAGAGTTGGTCAACCACTCGATGACTCAGCGGAATCTTCACGATTCCTCCACATTAACGAAGGACCGGTTTCCCGGTCACGTATGTAAATGCACCATATTCAGAAAAACACGGACATACCAGGGGATATATAGTAGCCCCACCGTCAAACTCCTATGGCTAAGTGAAAGTGTTAAAGCTCTATAGTCCGATTGCCTAGTTCGCCGTACTAACACCTCCTTAACAGACCGAGACGTTGGGTCAAGTGTGATCAAGTGCTTTTCCGAACACCCCTGTGTTATACGCGAGGGGGCTGAAGCCGACGACTGCAAACTTTCAGGTTATATACATATATACATAAACGGCCGCACAGGAGGCACTAAAATACTTTACGAGCAAAAGTATAAACACAACCTTCATTATCATAAGCATTGTTTTTACAATTCGGATACATGTTACTCGAACATAATATTTTTCAAGCACTGACCCTCTATCAAGCGGGCACCCTCTAAGACTTCTTCAAAATAGCGATCTGGTGTGTCCTGACCCTCGGGCGGACCCCCTGTTGCAATATTGGTGGCCTTCATCTTTGCCCAATACGTCTTCACACGGGCAAGGGCCATCTGTGCACCTTCTATGCACGTTGACCGCTTGACAGCATCGATATGCGACACCGCATGAACAAGTTGTTGCACTAAACCAAAATAACTATTCGCAGTTGATCCCTCAGGCCACAGCCGGTCCATGACAGCCTTCATGGCAAGTCTGGATATCCTATGGAGCTCGGCCCATTCGGCCATCTGCTCATTTAACAGCAACGGACGCCTTGGCATACTAAACTGCGACCAAAAAAGACGTTCCACTTCATGGCCTTCTTGAGCCTGGAAAAACTGCGTCGCATCAGAAGCACTATTCGACAAGTCCAAATATGCGTCTGGTGAACCCCACATTTGATCAAGCGGGGCATACTTCGGATCGCCGAACTTAGTTCGTAATAAAAAGGGCTTCCCAGCCATGATCTCCCTGGCTTGTTGGATCTCCACCCGTGTCGCTCTGGCCTCTGACCGGGTTTCCTTTGCCGCTTGTAAGGCCTTCTCAAGGTCAGCCGTTTTTCTTTGGTCTCTTTCTCAAGAAGTGCATATTGGCTAGCGGCATCCCTTAGCTCACGCGCCATGTTGAATATTCTCTCCTCACTCAGGCGATGAGCAGCCTGTTCGGCTTTTAATTCACCAACTGCCTTCTCGGCAGCCGTGTTGCTTATGCTGGCTTGCTCCTTTACCCGGGCAAGCTCAGCCCGAAGGGTCTCCACGGCGGCAGCACCATCTGCAGTCAAGCACATTATAAATTCCAACATCATGCTCCTTTTTGTACTCACTGACCGCCCAAAAGACATACCTTCGCCTCGTCAAGCCGCTTGTTCACAAGCGTGATGTCATCATCCGCTACATCGAGTTGCCACTTCAGTTCGGCAAATTCGGCAGCCCGGGCAGTGACCGGGGCTGCAGCCGCCTGTGTACAAATTAGCAAAATTATTACCCGAGCTTATTTATATTTTGATCCTCTAATCGCGCTGTTCGGAGGGCAACCAGAGTCTCAGGGGCTACTATCTATACACAGTACACATTGCGTACCTCAAAGCCTCTTAGTAGGCTCGTAAAGGCTTCATTTAATCCGCTTTTTGCGGACGAAATTCTCTCAATCACCGTACCCATTAAGGTACGATGTTCCTCTGAGATAGGCACTTGCCGCAGAAGACCCATCCATCTGTCCGACTGTATATCAGATAGTCTGGGACTTTTGCTGTTGGTCTCTCTAGGAGCCGAACACCCCAGACCTCGGGCAACCGAAGAGTCATCTTCTGGCCTTGTCCTCCTTCGCAGATTGGGAAGTGTGAGGCGGTGTTTCGCTCTCCATCATCTCCGGAAGAAGATCTCCCGAGGACGAAGATTGTTGAGGGAGGCTACAGGCCGAACTGTAAAACATACGTTTCAGATATTACCCTCACAAACAAGAAAAGAACGGGGTATGCTTATTAAAGCACCTTTGTTCACTTACGGTTCGGCTAAAGGCTGGCCTCCTTGTGGGCACTGTGCCGCAGTATCGCCTCCCGAATCTGGGCCCCCTGATAGGGATTTCTTCCCTCGCTTGGAGGCCTTTGCCTTTAGGTCTTCAGGGGCGGCTCTTTTCTTCCTGTGGGGGGAGGGAATGTCAGAATCTCCTCCCCGTTCATCCTCCGACACGGGAGTTCCGATTTCCCCGGATACGGTGCGTGAAGCACCTCCGGTATGAAGGCCACTTTGGGTCTCTCCACTACTCTCCTTTTCTTCCCTCAACGGCACTTGATAGGGTGCCGTAGCCAACATCCTGGTTAACACTAGGTCCTCTGAGTTTTCGGGAAGAGGGGCCGAACACCTGATCCTCTCCACCTTCTTTGCCCAGCCCTGGCAGAGTATGGCTTTCTTAGTTTTGTTATGGGAAACTTAAAATAAAAACATGTGCGGAAATTGAGTACTTACCGGACAATCCGGATGGTTGCAGTCGAGGCTTGCGTCCTCTGTGGTGTTCGGACACCTTTTTCGTGACCCGAAGAATAATTCATACATCCCTTCAAGCATTGTGCCGAAGAAGCGTTGAATGGTTCGCGGTCCTTCCAGATTGAACTCCCACATACGGAGAGGTCGGCGCTGGCATGGCAAAACCCGACGGACTAGCACAACTTGGATTACCTTGATGAGATTGATGTCCCTCTTAATAAGGTCTCGAATGCGGCTTTGCAGTAGTTGAACTTCATTTAACGATCCCCAATCCAGCCCCTTGTTGATCCACGATGCAAGCTGTGGCGGAGGGCCGGATCGGAAGGCGGCTGGAGCCACCCACCTTGTACCATGAGGTTCCGTGATATAAAACCACTCCCGTTGCCATAGGCCGGAAGCTGCAGTGAACGTTCCTATGGCCAGACGATATCAGCCAATTGGCTTATTAAAGCACCTCCGCACTCCGTGTGTCTCCCGTCTATTATCTTCGGCTTTACATTGAAGGTTTTGAGCCATAAGCCGAAGTGTGCAGAGATACGGAGGAATGCCTCACTGTCAGATTTCGGGTTCCGGCAGACCCTTGAGGTTCGAACACTGGGGTGCGCACGAAGATCTCTCCCCCTACCAACTCACGTTTCGAAGTCTCGCAAAGATCTAGGCAAGAATGATGAACACACAAAGGACACGAGATTTATACTGGTTTAGGCCACCATTGTGGTGTAATACCCTACTCCAGTGTGTGGTGTGGTGGATTGCCTCAGGGGCTGATGATGAACAGTACAAGGGAGAACAGCCTCGCAAGGTGCTATTCTTGAGCTGGTGCGATGAACTGCTTGGGTGAGTTCAGTCGCTTCTCTCTCTCTCTCTCTGGTCGATCCCCAGATCCCCCTACCTTGTGGTGGCTAGTCCTATTTATAGAGCGAGGCCCTGGGCCTCTCCCCAAATAATGAGCGGGAAGGGCGCCAACAATTGGCCATTTTGAAGGGGAACATCTGGGACACTTATCCTGACTAAAGTTGGTGTTCGGCTGCCAAAGGCTCTGACGGTGACGCCGCCCTGGGCTCCATGATGACCTCCATCCTGTCGTTCTGCTGGTCTTGGTCTTGTTGCACCGAAACGGTAACCTTTGCCTAATACCTTGGCCTATGCTTGCCCCCTTAGCACCGAAAGGGAAACAAGGACGCTGCGCTGGCTGGCGCCCGCCTGGCCTCCGATCGTCAAGGCTTGCGTCACGGGCCCCTCGGGAGGTGCCCCGCCTTGATATCTCCGCCTCCTCGCGAGCCCGCCTGAGGAGGCTGCTCCCGAGGAAGCTCCCTGTTGCCCGCCCCGCGAGGCTTGGCCCCTCGCGAGGGTCTTGAGCTTGAGCTGATGAAGTTGGGCTGCATTGGGCCCCCACTTGAGCCACGCCGCAGGCCGCAGGCAGGCAAGTCTGGGGACCCCCATTCCCAGAACGCCGCCAGTAGCCCCCGGGCCCAAGGCGCGCCCGGACTTGGCTTAGCAGAGAAGCGAAGGGGCAAGTGCGAAGCGCCGCGGGCCCCAACAGCCTGTGGCCTTGGGCGCCGTGTGGCGGTTGATTGGACATGGGCATCTCCGCTTCCCCATGATGCCTCGTTATCTGCCTGGCTAGGCGGGCCTGTGGTTGCACATAGCTACTCCCTTTTCGAAGCCCGTGCGCTTCCTGCCCTTCCTTTTTCCTCGAGCCTCGGCCTCCGCCTCCAATCCAACTCGAGCTCTCCCCTTTCTCTCCTGCCATGGCTCCAACGGAGAAGGAAAAGGGGAAGAAGCCCGCGCCTTCACCCCGCTCGCCTCTGGCGGTGGCCCCCGCCGTTGGTCAGTCAATCATACTTAATCCCAAGGCCCTGCGCAAGGTTCGCTATGCTCTTGCCACCATCTTCAACGAGTGCGGCCGGACCACGGCCTGGCCTGCGTCCCATGCTTCTATCAACAGGGTCGTCACAGAGGTCCGGTTCTTTGTCGACGCCTTGTGGGCGGGTTTGGTTCCCCCTTTCTCTGCTTTCTTCAATGCGGTGCTCTCCCATTATCAAATCCACATGATGCACCTCAGACCTGAGTCCATTACTCTCCTGGCTATCTTTGCCTTTGTTTGCGAGGCAATGGTGGGCATTCCTCCTTCCATTGCCCTGCTGCGCCACTTCTTATCCTTGCGCCTGAGCGATCCCAATCAATGTTTGGGGTGTGTGGGCTTTCTTTCCATGCCAGAGACGGATGCTTCAGGGATCGACTTCGGCCTTCCCCCCTCTGAGGCCAAGTTCAGAGAGCGGTGGCTGTATGTGGACGTCGGGGTACCCAGCCCCCTGCTCTCGCACCCGACCGCGCCTGCCGTTCCCAGCTCAGGTTGGGCTCATGAGGCGCTCATGAGGCCCCGGCTTGTCTTCGTATGGCGCCGCTTCGAGACCCTGAGGGCGCTCAATGTGACGGCGCCCAAGGTGGTGAGGGAGTTCCTCCAGTGTCGCATTGCTCCTCTCCAGCGCCACTCTCGCCGAATGTGGGACTATGCGGGGCACAAGGACCGCGTGCGGCTCCAGGAGGAGGACCTAGCGCCTAAAGCACCAAGGACGGTGCTCAAGGTCCTGACTGGCGACCTTTCCCCAGGCAGCCTCAGACATGATGGTGCCCTCCTGTATCTCTATTCGGGCAGCGCCGATTTCGTGAAGCAGAGGCCCAGCTTCGACAAATGGGGACTGCGCTTGGCTGGCCTCAGGAGGCCTCGCGAGAATCCTGTCGCCGTGGTTGCTCTTCCAGTTGCCCAAGGCGGCCCCATCTCAGGTGACGAAGCAGGGAGACGAGAACCGTCAGGAGCCGAAAAGGATTATGTCGTGGAGGTGCAGACGCCGCGCGGGGCCCCGGAGGCTACATCTCATGAAGCCCGCCCGAGAGCCGCGGTAGGCGAGGAGCTCCGACCTATGGCTCCTGAGGTTGGGGCTCCCAAGGCTCCGGTCGTCCCTCATGAGGCGGTGTTTGGTGGTGCTCCTCAGGCCGTCCCCCGTAGCGCCGATCATCCCGACGCCTCCAACTTGCCGCAAGATGACCCCTGCGCAAAGCACTTAGGCCGCTTTCGAGTAGATTTCGAGGCCCTCCGCAAGAGGAAGGAGGCCTTGGGCGGCGAAGATCGCCCTTGCCGCCTGCTGAAGCGTAGGAAGTACTTTGCCACAGATGAGTAAGTCATCTTTCTTCTTTGCTCCTTTATTTCCATGTTCTCACAGCTGATCACAGCCTTCTCAGGGCCCTTCCTGCTGAATTCATGGAGACGGCCAAGGAGCCATCCCCCAAGCCTCATCTTTGCTGCTGACCCTGGGCGTGTCGGGCTCGAGCGGCGCTCCCGCCGCTCGGCCAGCTGGAGGAGTGGCCCGTCTTGCCGGGCATCTTGATCCTGCGCGCCTGCTGTCCTCCCTCCACGGGTTCCCCTGGGGCACAACCAGCTTGCCCTGTGCTCCCTCCTTGATCGTGAACGGCGATTGGTTGAAGTCAGTCTTAAGCTCCTCTTCTAGGGACGGACTGGTGTCAGGTCGGGCTCCTGGCGCGGCCCGTCAGCCGATCGCGGGGGCACCAGCCCCAGCCCTATGCCGGGAGGGTGCATGCCGCCCCAGTGCCCTCCAGGCTCGCCGGTGGCAGATGATGACGCGGAAGACGTACTCAGGTGTGCTCGAAAGTGCCACGCCCTTCGCCAAGAATTCCTCCAGGGGGCGGTGGACGTAGTAAGCGGGATCGGTGCAGAGCTTGCTGGCGAGGACGCATGCCTCAAGGCCGAAGGCTTGCGCCTTGCTGAAGAGAGGCGCAAGCTGAAGGTAGCTGTTGCCTTTGCGCGTCACCAGCGGGACCTTGACAACGTGAAGGCTGAGGCATCACTGGTGGCCTCGCGAGGGGCATGCTCCCGAGCCGTCGAGGAGGCCTAGGAGGCAGATCGTCGGTGCAAGGATGCGGAGGAGCGCGTGTGGGAGCTCCAAGCCTAGAGCAACTCTCTAGAGGAGCAGGTGGAACTGCGCCAGGCGGCCCTTGTGTCGCTGAAGGAGGCCTCCGTCGACCAGGTAGAGCTCCATAAGCGCGAAGATGTGCTGACACTTGAGGCCGCCGAGCGCAACCTTGACCTTGAGCGGCTGGAGACAAGGGAGCGCCTGGTGGCTCTGACGGAGGATGACGTCGCCGTGCGCGAAGCCCGACCCCCGGAGGAGATCGACCGCCGAGTGGCGGAAACTCGTTCGGGTCTCGAGTGCCAATACGAAGCAAGGTTGGAGCTGATCAGGGCCGAAGCTGAAGGTAGGACCGAGGCCCTCAGGGCCGAACTGGCTGAGGTGACGTGGGGTGCGGACTTCTCCGCGGCCGCCCTTGGTGCGGCGCAGGCGGAGCTGGCCTCTTCCCCCGCCGAGCTGCTTCTTCTCCGACAGAGGGTCGACGGCGCCGAGGCTATCGCACAGCAGAACGAGGACGAGATCCGCCAGACGCGGGTCTTGGAGCATGAGCATGCCCACATGCTCCGAACGCTCAGGGAGCGGGCTAACGCGGCCCTGGGCAACATTTGTGAGGCCGCTGCCGAGGTGCCGCACGAGACCAACTATGCTGGCAACCTCCAATATTTCACTGACGTGGTGACGCTTCTGGAGAACCGCTCCGAGAGGTGTCGTTGGATCGTCGAGGAGAGGAGCCGAGCCTTGCTTGGGCGTGCCTTCTCCCGTGTCTTCAGCCATCTGCAGAACATGGATCCCCACTTCGATTTCGACGCCGTCATTGCACCTGTGCCCATAGCCATCCGGGGCGACCTAGCGCAATGGGTGGAGGGCAATGTGGACGCCCTCGTTAGGGCCTTCGCGTCTGATGATGATGGCGTGATCGTGGCCGCTGATGAAGGTGGCGTGGTGGACGCGCCTGGCGCTGGCGGAGGTGTGGGTGGTGATGGTGATGACGCCAGCGACGCCTCTGGAGGCACCCCAGATGACGCGGCGAGTGATATGCCCGACTGATCGTACGTCCCCGCGGTCCTCCCTGCGTGAAGAAAGTTCGGGCTCGGCCCTGAAGATTGTAAGAGCATTTTGGGAGGGGAAGCCCCTCATGTAAAGGTTTGCGAATAATATCCCTGTAAGAGTAACGGTGCGCGTGAGCCTAGCTACTGGCCTGGCGATGGGTCAGCTGACCTATTTACCCCTTGATCCCGACGAGTCCCAAGCGGCTCCGTGGGGGCTGCTACGCCTTGAGTGTCTTCTCGATGCTCCCATTGATCCTAAGGCGAGAACGTCCAGAGAGGATGCGGCGACAGCGGTCCAGATTGTAGACATGCCTGGCCTGGCCCGGCTCGCGAGGGGCTCGCGAGGGGAGGCAGCCGATGCTAACTTGGACGTAAGGTCGAATCCAGAACACGAGAGATTGCTCGAACGAGACTAAGCTCCTCTTCCCCAGACACACGCAAGTCTCAAGTTCAAATCCAAACTTAAATTCAAATCGAAGAAACTTGTCAATGAAAGAAAAGGCAAAAGGCAAAAAGCCGCGTCCGGCACCTATTCTAGTCTTCGACGTCTTCTCACCAGCGCGGAGCTAAGTGCTGCCACTGAGCGTGGGCGGGAGCCCCCGAGGCCCGAGGGCAGCTCTCCGGAGACTCCTGGGTGTGTACAGCCCCACTCATTATTATGTGAGAGTATCACGGGGCGGCGAGCTTCACAGGCACTGGGCCTTCTTCACAGGTACCGACCTTGCTTCATATCGCCAGACGAGGGCCCTGCCTTGTGCCGCACTCTACCGCCAATGACGGTGACCGGAAACCAAGGACGATGCCAACGGGGTAGAGCAGTCTCCAGCGGTTCCCCCGACGACCACGGGCCCTCTGCCGGGGGCAGGCCTTGTGGCACCTCCCCGGCAGAGGGCCTACCTCCGGAGTGCGCCTGGTGCCAAGCGCCGTGGGGACGAACCCAGATCACGGCCCCTTTCGTGCAGCCCCCGGTGCCCTCCTCCCGAGGGGTAGGAGGCTGCAGCATTGGGGCAGCCATCTGCTGCAGCGACTTGTACCTCCTGCAACCCATGGTTAGCATAAGTTTTCTCCTGAGGAAGTAGTGGTACCAGATAGTTGCTGCCGCCGGCGCGGCCATTGAGGCCCTCTTGGGGCTCTTGAAAGATCTCAGCTTCTGGTGACTCCTCGCCCCAGCCTGGCCCAAGGAACGAGCCGTGGTCTTCTTCCAATGCGCATTCTCGATCCACCATGTGGGGCACATAAGCTTCTGGTACCACAACCCCACAGTTCTCGTTGTAGTGCCCTACGTGCTACGTAGTTCGGCCTGGAGCATTGTCTTGAGGGTGATGGCATGGTGGCCCGCCGAGGCTGAAGGTCGCGGCGTGTGCTCCTTCGCCGGCCAGAGGTGTGGCCGACGCGACTTGGCACCCGGTGCCGACGGCCGGGTTGGCGTTGAGCTGGGCCCGGAGTCTGCTCGGGGTCGCGTTGGCACATATGGGCCGCCATACGGCCCGCCCTGGACCTAGGGTGGCAACTGGACGCAGAAAGAAGGTGCTCCTGAGGCAGCGGCGTCCAGGAGTTCGGCTACCCGCTCCAGTAGCACATCAGGGCCACACTCTAGCAGCCGGCATCGCAGCAGCTCTCGGGCTACCATGAGCACGGCCCTGGAGTTCACCTGCTCCCATCGGGTGTGCGGCGTTGTGGTTGCGGCGTGGTTCGAAGCTCTCGCTGCTGACCGTACCTGCTGCGGTATGAGGGCAAGCGGCGTTTGGCCGCGTCACCCGTGCCCTGCAGCGCCCTGCGGAGTGCGAGCTGCCTGAGGTGCAAGGTTGCGGTCACCCTGGGCCGGCGGAACAGTGTGGACGGGCCACGCCGCCCAGCGGTCGGCATTGGCAGCCAGGTCGCTTGACATCAGGACGGCGAGGTGACAAAACGCGGGGAGGCGGAAGAGAGAGTCCGGAGCACCCCTACCTGGCGTGCCAAATGTCGGATTTCGGGTTCCGGCAGACCCTTGAGGTTCGAACACTGGGGTGCGCACGAAGATCTCTCCCCTACCAGCTCACGTTTCCAAGTCTCGCAAAGATCTAGGCAAGAAAGATGAACACACAGAGGACACGAGATTTATACTTGTTCAGGCCACCATTGTGGTGTAATACCCTACTCTAGTTTGTGGTGTGGTGGATTTCCTTAGGGGCTGATGATGAATAGTACAAGGGAGAACAGCCTCACGAGGGGCTATTCTTGAGCTGGTGCGATGAACTGCTTGGGTGAGTTCAGTCGCTTCTCTCTCTCTCTCTGTCTCTCTCTCTCTCTCTCTCTCTCTAGTCGATCCCCAGATCCCCCTACCTTGTGGTGGCTAGTCCTATTTATAGAGCGAGGCCCTGGGCCTCTCCCCGAATAATGAGCGGGAAGGGCGCCGACAATTGGCCATTTTGAAGGGGAACATCTGGTACACTTATCCTGACTAAAGTTGGTCTTCGGCTGCCAAAGGCTCTGATGGTGACGCCACCCTGGGCTCCACGATGACCTCCATCCTGCCGTTCTGCTGGTCTTGGTCTTGTTGCACCGAAACAGTAACCTTTGCCCGATGCCTTGGCCTGTGCTTGCCCCCTTAGCACCAAAAGGGAAACAAGGACGCTGCGCTGGCCGGCGCCCGCCTGGCGCCCGCCTGGCCTCCGATCGTCATGGCTTGTGTCACGGGCCCCTCGGGAGGTGCCCCGCCTTGATATCTCCGCCTCCTCGCGAACCCGCCTAAGGAGGCTGCTCCTGAGGAAGCTTCCTGTTGCCCGCCCCATGAGGCTTGGCCCCTCGCGAGGGTCTTGAGCTTGAGCTGATGAAGCTGGGCTGCATTGGGCCTCCACTTGAGCCATGCCGCAGGCCGCAGGCAGGCAAGTCTGGGGACCCCCGTTCCCAGAATGCCGACACTCACATACGATAATGAATGATGAGATGTAATGGAAGGAGTCCGGAGCTAGATCATGGAAATCTAGTCCATAGTAAAACATGAGCCCTCGAACGAAGGGATGAAGAGGGAAACCTAGCCCCCGAAGGAAGTGAGGGATGAATGCGACCCTCTCATTAGGTCTAGGAGTAGGGATAACCTACCCTTGGGCAAGAAGCCTGTGAAGGATCTCCGCGGTCAAATACCTCACCTCCCTGACCTTCATGACATCCTCCTCGGTGACATAAGAAGCCGTCCACCGGCCTTGAAAGCTGGATCCGGACATGGCCTGAGGTTCAAAGCGACTAGTTAGACCTTCGGTGTTGGAACTCGAGGTGGGAGGAGTAAGGGAGTAGCATAGAGGGGAAAGGTGTGTCTCGGCGTCCTTATAAAGATGACGAATATCAAACGTCCCCTACGTGGCCTTAAAATATGCCTATTCCCAAGGAATCATACCAACAGGACGGTTGGGTTACCCACGCCCGTGTTAATGAGAATCCCGCAATAAGGTGACATGATCTCTGCTTCGACAAGACGTGTCAATAAAACCGCCTCGCGAAGCAAGGAGCAACAGGTTGGAAAAACGATTCAAAATAATGACAGAACGATGACATAATGTCGTGTCGCAAAATCTGTCAGCGGATTGGACTCGTAAAAACATTATGCTCCCCATGGTGGTATATGGGATTTGTTTTGCAGAGCCGGACACGATTCTTATGTTCAAGATCTACTTTGGAGTATTCAGAGAAGGAACCCGCCTTGCAATGTCGATGACAATCTGCGCGCCAGACTCATCGTCGTTGAAGCCTGGTTCAGGGGCTACTGAGGGAGTCCCGGATTAAGGGGTCCTCGGACAGCCAGACTATACGCATATGTCGGACTATTGGGCTATGAAGATACAAGATAGAGGACTTCATCCCGTGTCCGGATAGGACTCTCCTTTGTGTGGAAGGCAAGCTTGCCGGTTAGAATATGAAGATTCCTTTCTCTGTAACCGACCATGTGTAACCCTAGCCCCTCTGGTATCTATATAAACTGGAGGATTTAGTCCATAGGGGAAGAACAATCATAATCATAGGCTAGCTTCTAGGGTTTAGCCTCTACGATCTCGTGGTAGATCGACTCTTGTAATACTCATATCATCAAGATCAATCAAGTAGGAAGTATGGTATTACCTCCATCGAGAGGGCTCGAACCTGGGTAAACATTGTGTCCCCCGCCTCCTGTTACCATTAGCCTTAGACACACAGTTCGGGACCCCCTACCCGAGATCCACCGGTTTTGACACCGACAACGGTGTCTACTTTAATCATATTGCAAAAACCAAAAAGACCTTGCTACAATTTTCTTTCTTTTATTTTACATTGAAATTTATCGATGACCTATTACCAGATTTGATCGTTGCAATTACCGAGTACAAGGGGATTGACAACCCTCTTGCCCGCGTTGGGTGCAAGTATTTTCTCTTGTGTGTGTAGGTACTGCTAAAGGGTATTTGTGTGGTTCTCTTATTGGTTAGATAACCTTTACTTCTCTACTGAGGGACATATTATCAGCTACTTTATTTCTTCACCCTTCCTCTTCATAGAAAATCCCAGCACACCTCACAAGTAGCAAAGAGAATTTCTAGCGCCGTTGCTAGGGAGGCATCATCAAATACATATAGATTCCTACGTTCACATTATCATTTACTTGTTCTAGTTTTTGTTTTTATTTTATTTGCCAAAATCTCCCTCCACTTCTCTAAAAAAATATCAAAAATGCAAAAATATTTTATTTTGCTTGTTTGCTTTCTTACTTGTTTTGTCACTATGGCTAGTTCTTCGCTTGTTACTTGCACCCCTAAAACTGAAGTGCTTAATTTTAAACAAAGAGGAGGGGAAAGTCGAAATATGCTTGCTATAGTATTTGCGATGCTCAAAATAGATCAACTCCTAAGTAATCAATTACCGTTCTTCTTTGCAATTTTTATGTGGGTGATATTACACTACAAAAAGGACACATCCGTGACATTTTGGGACGAACAAAAAAACTTTCTGTCATACTTATGACACTTCTGTGACGATAATTTTGACAAAACCCGGTATCATCATAGATGTGGTGGCCTCCTACTTCTATGACAAAAAATCATGACAGAAAATGGGCTTTTCGTCCTGGGCAGGCTGAAGACGCAGTTGCATGACATTCTTTGGGCTATCCATGATGGCAAAAACCGTGGTAGAAGCGAGGGCGAGGAAAATATCGGGGAGTTCCCGGTTACGGTGGGTGGTTGGGGGGCGAGCGATGCACGTTTCTCTTGTACCGTACGCACGTGGGTGCGAGGCATTGGGCTCTCACTGAACCCGAGTGATTGCACTGCAGGCTACACGTTACTGAACCCGAGCGATCAAGCGATTCCTTCGCTACTACTTCTAACTGAAGCCAATCGATGCTGCCTCTGGATGAACAGTGAGTGTTATTGGGGGGGTTTAGATGAACAGTTCCTGGTGGGGGTGGATGAACAGGACCCTATGGTGTTGCCTCTGGATGAACAGGACCCCGATCGATCGAGCCGGTTGGGGCTGGATGAATAGGACGATCCCGTGGAGGGCTGGTTGAACAGTAGCCGATGGAGGGCTGGATGAACAGTAGCCCGTGGAGGGGTGGTTGAACAGGATCCCGTGGAGAGGGCTGGTTGAACAGTAGCTGCTGGAGTAGCACGCGGTGGAGGCTGGATGAACAGGAGCCCGTGGATGAATAGTCGGAGGTGGAGGCTGGAGGAGGTCGACAATGGATGAACAGTAGCCCATGGAGGCTGGAGGAGGTCGATAGTGGAGATGAACAATATCCCGTGGAGTCCTGTTTTGCGGTACGCCACACCCCTCCTGATGAACAGGACCCCCCCTTTCGACCGTAACGCTCCAACACAAGTCAGTTTCCTCCGTTTTGCGGTACGCCATACCCCTCCCGATCAAGAGGACCCCGTTTCGACCGTAGGAGGTCCAACAGAAGTCCGTTTCCTCTGTTTTGCGGTATGCCGGACCCCTCCCGATGAACAGGATCCTGTTTCGACCATGGACGGTCGAACACAAGACCGTTTCCTCCGTTCTGCGGTACGCTAGGCCTCGTTTCCATTGGTTGTTCCGTCCAAGCCCTCCCGACAAACACGAGGACACATTCCGTGCCGACCCAGCCGGTTGGTTCCCCATGAATATGACGACGACGCAGTTTCTCCGTTCGGACCCAGCCATGTACACGAGCCCTGGCCGTACGTATGCGCGAGTAGGTGTTGGAGACCCCACCCGTATGTACATACGTGGCCGTATTTACTTTATTGCACCCTGTCTAATGTACGTACGTGTATATGCTACATGTGTGCCTCTACTACGACACGTGCGCACCTCTAGTACGACATGTGCGCGCCTATACATCGACCAGTTTGTACATACACGTTTGCGACCAGAATGACAACGCTATGTATGCTTCGACCAGGTGGGTCCCGACTGTCAAGCACTTCCTTGTGTGCGTAGATGTAGCTGGTGGGTCCCAGCAGTGAGGGGGGCGAATCATTTTTTTTTGCCCGGACGCACTTCCTTGCGTGCAAGGATGTAGCTGATGGGTCCCAGCAGTCAGGGGGGAATGTTTTTTTCGTGAAATACAGTGGCCCATCTGGTGGGTCCCCGCTGTCAGGTGGAGGAATAATTTTTTGCGCATAATAAGGAGGCACTTCCTAGCGGCTGCCGTGGACCCAGCTGTCAGCCTCTCCACGTACAGTACTCTTCCGATGGTAGTCGGTCGTTGACCACATTGACCATGCCGCGCCGAGAGCACCACGGCGGTGGACGACGGCGAGGCCTAGGAAGGGGACGGCGTGGAGCCGGGGAAAATGTGGCAGTGGATGCCCACACGAAGAGGAGTACGAGGGTTCACTGGTTTGGCTGCGGTGTGAGGCTGTCGTCGCCGCAGAATAACAGGGGGTGTGGGTGAGTGGAGGGATGGCCTGGCTAGCGGTGGGAGTAGTAGGGGCGGTGAGGCCTCCGCGGCAGCACAGCCGACCACGGGAGGCAGGAGCAGGCGGCATGACCGGCGCTGCTTTGGGCAGCTGGAGCAAGAAGACCAGAGGTTGAAGAAGCACGACGGCCGTTGAATGGACATCGTATTGTCACTGCAGCTAGAATCGTTTATATTGACTAAGTTAACAAAGCCCTTGGTACGCATCAACTTAGTAGGCCCACAGGTCAGCTTCCGAAATGGTGCACCCCGGATGTTAGGGGAGGAATCATTTTTTGGGCGGGTGAAGCTAGAATATCCGAGATTGAAGAAGAAGCACGGCATCTGTTGGATGGATATCCAACGGCAACTGCTTCTAGAACCGTGTGTTGACTATAAGTTGACAAAGCCTTGCATACGCGTCAACTTTTTTTTGAGGGGACACATCAACTTAGTAAGGCCACAAGTGTGTGGCAAAGAACTTATAGCCCATTTGAGATTTGTAAGAATGTGCATCCCATTTTTGAATTCTAATGGAATTTACTACAGCCCATTTACAGTTTGTTAAAAGTACAACCCATTTTCTAGCTAGGATAACGATTAATAATTTCAACCAACCTTTCAAAAACAGAATTCAATAAAATTTCCCACATTTTGATGGCATCCGAAATATTTTTATCCTAAAATTTCTAGTCAGATTAAATACAATTTCAATATAAATTTACATTACATAAAAATCCAGCGAAACATTGCGCGCGCGACAATTAATAAAATTAAATTTTCAATATCCAAAAATAATATTTTATAAAGTAATTATATGTTTGGTGCATTTTGTATAGTTACTGCCCAATTTTTATAATTACATCATATTTATTATTTCTTAAAACCCATTTTCTTGTAAAGCCAAATGCATCCCTCCTAGGAAAGATTTGCAGCCCAGCGGGGCGGAGAATAACAACTTGACCTTGCCTGGGTATTCCTAAAAAAAGTATAGCTGGGCTAGCCATTTTCAGCTTGAAAAAAATTAATATCTGGGCTGGATGTCTGGCCTGGGCTAGACGGGCCACAGCCCACCCAGTTAATACCCTGCGATCCTCTGAACAACAACAAAAACACCGCTCAAGAAAAACTCTGCAGTGCTCACACCTTAAAAACACAAATACTGCTCGAGCTGCTTGGTCCCAGCTGTCGGCCGCTCCTTGTGCAATTCTCTCGTTTATTGACTACATAGGTTGACAATGGTGTGGGACCATGATGTCAGGAAACCAGGAGGAAGCAAAAAAAATTATAGTTTTATATATACTAATAAGGAGGCACTTGTGTACGTGCGGCTATGGCCCTGGTTTTGACACCAACGGGGACCCCCTATGCCTCTTTTCCACCTCCCTCGTGCCTTTTCGCACCTCAAGCTCCAACGCCCAAGACCTAAGCCCAAACACCCCAAGTCCTCCAATATGTCCAGATCCAACCTTCAAGGCCGGTGGGTGGCCTCCTCGATCCAAGAGGAAGACATTGTGAAGCTTAGGGAGGTCGGATATCTGACCGCCGACATCCGGCACAGGCTTCCTGCTCCCGGGCATGTCATCCCTACACCGGAGCCCAATGAGTGTGTTGTGTTCATTCCTCACTTCCTCCTTGGTTTGGGCCTCACCCTCGATCCTTTTGTGAGGGGCTCATGTTTTATTATGGGTTGGATTTTCATGATCTGGCTCCGGACGCCATCCTCCATATCTCGTCGTTCATTATAGTGTGCGAGGCCTTCCTCCATGTCACCCCACACTTCGGCTTATGGCTTAAGACCTTCAATGTGAAGCCGAAGATGATCGAGGGGCAACATGCGGAGTGCTGAGGTGCCGTAATAAGCAAGAACACCGATGCCCCATGGCCAGAGGGTTCTTTCCCAGAAGTATCCGATGTATGGCAATGGAGGTGGTTTTATGTCACGGCTCCCAGAGGCACAAAGTGGGTGGCCGCCCCCCAGTTCCACTCGGGTGCTCCGTCACAACTAGCGCCTTGGACTGATATAGGACAGAATTGGGGGCCCGCTGGTGATGTACCAGTATTGCAGAGCCGTATCCGGGAGTTTCTTGAGAGGGACATAAATCTTGTTATCATAATGCAAGTGATGTTAATCCGACGGATGTTGCCATGTCAACGCCGGCCTCTCCTGATGTGGGAGTTTAATCCAGAGGGTCCGCGGACTGTTAAGCACTTCTTTGGTTTGAAACGCAAAGGGATGTGCAAATTGTTCTTTGGACCGAAAATAGAGTGTCTGGACACCATCGAGGATGCGGGCCTAAGCTGCAATCGCCCAGATACCCAAGTAAGTAACCTTGATACCGGACACCTTGTTTTGTATCTGTCATAATTGTTTATTCTAAAAATCATCCGTGGCCAGGAATGGCTTAGCAAGGCGGAGAGAATCAGGTGTTCCGCGCCACTTCCTGAAGGCTCGCCTGGTCCCACCATGGCCAAGATGCTTGACCGGGTACTCAACAGAATGCCCTCAGGGAAGGACAAGGGGAAGAACGAAGAAACCGAACTCCACACGCTACGCATCCGAACCGGGGGAATTGTTACCTCCCCTGAGGAGGATAGTCGAGAAAGGGAGGCTAAGGCCTCCTCCCCGCGCGGGAAGAAGAGGGCTGCCTCCGAAGACTTGGAGGCAGAGATGCCCAAACCAGGGGAAAAGATATCCCCAGGGGGCCCTGCCCTGACGGGCACCCTCACCGTGTCATGCCCACCAACGGGCCAGTCCTTCACCGAGCTGTAAGTCAATCTACAATTTGAAGGTACTGTGTTTCTCCTAGATCAATAACCAGGATTCGACTTTTTGCAGTCCGGCTAGCAGCTCTTCTCAACAGGGTTCGTCTTCGGGGGACCTTCCTCCGGAGATGATGGAGAGCGAGACCCCACCCGCCTCTCTGACTCATGAAGCGAGCGACACCGAGGTGTCGTCACGGAGGAGTCCGGATCTGCCGAAGAAGGAAGCCAATACGTCAGCCGCCCTGAGTCCGGAGCGTTTGGCTCACACAAGGGGCGATGGGAAGGGTCCGACACAGCTCAATGTCCAGCCGGACGTACTGACTAGCCTACTGGAGCGAGCTGCACTCTCGGAGGAGCACCGCTCATTGATGGGCGAGGTGCTCAAGAAAATTTCATTCGCTATGAGCGGTTTGAATGAAGCATTTACAAGCCTGCTCAGAGGCTTCGAGGTATGTAGTGAAGAATACACTATTTCTTTAGTTGTGGGGCACGCGCTAGGTGTGCTCCATATAGATAGTAGCCCCTGAGACTCTGGTTGCCCGCCCTAGGCGGCAAATGGGGGATCATAAATCAATGATTGCGCTGTAAATACGTGCAGGTACCTATGGGTCCGGCCGCCGACCAGTCCGTTGAAGTTGCCGAACTAACGAGGCAAATTGGATCTATTGATGCCGATATCACGCTGGTGAATGAGCGGCTGGATAAATCACAAGGTATGTGCTCTGCCTTACTTTGTATAGGGAAATATGAAGGCGGCATGATATTAATGCAATATGTTTGGACTGCAGATGGTGTTGCTGCCATGGAGGCCCTGAGGGCGGAACTTGCTCAAGCGAAGGAACAAGCTCAGGTGAGCAATGCGGCTGCCCTAAAGACGGCCGAGGAATTGAGAGCCGAACAGGCTGCTCATCACCCAAGCAAGGAAAAGATAGCCGAAATGGTTGTTGAGTTAAAAAATGCCGCTGACTGGTATGAGCTCCTTAAGAAGGAGCATAAGGATAGTTCGGCCGATCTGGACAAGGCACTTAATGCCACCAAGGAAATACGGACCAAGCTCAGGGGTGCGCGGGAGGAGCTTCAACAAGCCGGTAAAATCACGGCTGGGGGCTCCTACTTGCTGCGGACAAAGTTTGTCGATCCGAAGTACGCTCCCCTGGATGGACGCTGGAGTCCTGCGGACGCGTATGCGGATTTGGCGAAGAGTACAACTGACGCTGCCAAGTTCTTCGATGATCAGGGTGGTAAGGAAGTGGAGAAGCTTTTCTGGTCGCAATTCAATGCTCCCACTCGCCCGCTGCCGTTAAGTGACAAGATGGCTGCTATAGCGGAGCTTCACAGGCTGTTCGGACTTCCAATGTGGTCTGTAATAGACCATATTTGGCCGAAAGGGCCTAAGCTAGATAGTTACTTTGGTTTGGTGCAGCAATTCCTTGGGGCCGTGCCTTGGATCGATGCCATGAGGAGGTCGGCGTGCATAGAGGGTGCGCGGATGGCCCTTGCCCGCGTTAAAGCCTATTGGACGGATATGGAGGCCGCCATTATAGCGACCCGGGATCCGGCGGGGGGCCAATATCCGGCTGAGCACTACTTGGTGCAGGACACAAAAGGTGCCCGCCTAATAGAGGCGCAGTGCTCGAAGAATGTCTTATTCGAGTGATGAATCGAATCATTGTAAAAACAGTGTTTATTTTGATTATGAGGCTATATTTATACTATTTGCCTGAAAATATGATTGCGTCCCCTGTGCGGCCGTTTATATATATATTGTCGAATTCCGGGTTCCGGCAGACCCTCTAGGTTCGAACACTGGGGTGCGCGTGGAGATTTCGCCCACTGCCTACCTGCACCTCACCGCCTCGCTAGAATCTAAGCAATCAAAGGAACAACACAAGAGACACAGAGTTTATACTGGTTCAAGCCACCATTGTGGTGTAATACCCTACTCTAGTGTGTGGTGTGGTGGATTGCCTCTTGGGCTGATGATGAACAATACAAGGAAGAACAGCCTCGCGAGGGTCTGTTCTTGGCTGGTGCGATGAACTACTAGGAGGAGTTCAGCCGCTCTCTACTGGTTTCCTGGTGAGGATCATGTCTTGTTCCTTCTCTCTGCTGTCCTCGTTATCTGATGTCCCTTGTTCTCTCTATTCCCTCTATTTCTTGTGGTGGCTAGTCCTATATATAGGCAAAGGCCCTGGGGAACATCTAGTACACTTAGCCATTGAGCGGGAAGGGCGCCAACAATTGGCCATTTTGAAGGGGAACATCTAGTACACTTATCCTGGCTAAAGTTGGTCTTTGCCTGCCAAAGGCTCTGGAGGTGACGCCGGCTTGGGCTCCACGATGACCTCCATCCTACCGCTCTGCTGGTCTTGGTCTTGTTGCACCGAAATGGATGCCTTTGCTTGATGCTCTCGCCTGCGCTTGCTCCCTTTGCACCAAAGAGGAAAGGGAGGACACTGCGCAGCCTGGCGCCCGCCTAGCGCCCTTGGTCGTCATGGCTTGCGTCATGGGCACCTCATGAGGTACCCCGCCTTGATCTCTCCGCCTCCTCGCGAGCCAGCCTGACGAGGCCGTGCCTGAGGAAGCCTCCTGTCGTCCGCCCCGCGAGGCTTCGCCCCTCGCGAGGGTCTTGAGCTCGTGCTTGATGATGATGGGCCATGCTGGGCCACCCCTTGAGCCACGCCGCAGGCCGCAGGCACGCAAGTCTGGGGACCCCAGTTCCCAGAACGCCGACAGTAGCCCCCGGGCCCAAGGCGTGCTCGGACTTGGCTGAGCAGAGAGGCGAAGGGGCAAGTGCGAAGCACCGCGGGCCCTAACAGCCGGCGGCCTCGGGCGCCGCGTGGCAGTTGATTGGACGTGGGCGGCTCCGCAACTGCGTGACCCGACAAAAGAGCGGCATCTGCCTAGGCTTTGCTTCCCTTGCTTCCTCCGGTCATTGCCCAGATCCCCTTTCTTGCGCTCTTCCTTTCTGCCTCCGAAACCTTCAGATCTACCTTGACCGCGCGCCCTAGCAAGGCATGGCGCCTCGCCAGACCCCGGCAGAATCTTGGTACTCGCCGAACGTGTCGGAGGCGAGCCTTGCCCGGATGCGCCCGATGGCGGCGGCGCAAGGCATCGACAGGGCGAAGGTGTTCAAGGCCGGCTCCACCCTTCCTGAGGCCCGAGGGAGCACCTTCTATCCGCTCTTCGTAAGTGCCATTGCTGCCGGTCTGGTGCCTCCCTTTTCAGAGTTTTTCCTCTCTGTCCTCCGCCATTACAACCTGCAAGCTCTGCATCTCCACCCCAACTCTGTTCTTCTTCTAGAAATCTTCGCCTACTATTGTGAGGGTCACGTCGGAGTGCAGCCCTCAGTGGCCTTGCTGCGCCACTACTTCTCCCTCCGGACCTCTCGTGGTGCCATCTTCGCATGCGGGAGCTTTGTTGTGTATGGCGGCTCCAACGCCATCTCGAAGCCCGGGAAGAGGATTGAGGGCTTCAGGAGCAAATGGGTCATGGTAGATGCTGGGCGCATCCACCCTCGGCTGATTCTGCCCACGGGGCAGCCCACGAGCTCCGATGATTGGTCTTGCACGGAACTCGTGGAACCCTGCGCGAAGCCGGTGTTGGATAAGATGGACGCAGATCTGAGGCCGGGCAACATGTCGGTGGCGAAGCTGACTCGTGCATCGCTCCTGAGGGAGTTCCTGGAGCACCAGGTGGCCCCACTTCGGAAGTACTCGCTCCCGCTGTGGAGGCCCTGCCTGAACCCTGCAGTCTTGGCCGACGAAGACCTAGCCGCGGTCCTCCAATCTTTGGTCGGAGGAGACGTGGCGAGGCTGGAGGGCGCCCCTGTGCCCCTGTTTCTTCGAGATGATTGGGAGGAGGTGGTGGACTCCATGCCCATCTTCAATGGGGACGGGCCCGTGCCCATGGAGGCTCCCGAGGACCCGGCGGCCCAGGCGACGGTGAACTTGTCCTCCGGCAACTCCAGCGAAGAGGAGGAAGAAGAGGAGCGGGAAGGGGAGCCTGACTCCGAGGCTACCGACGGGGAGTCGAGAGCGCCTCTCCCCCGGCGCAGGCCCTGCGCTCTCCGCCTCCCGCCGAGCGACGACGAGGATGAT
Organism: Triticum dicoccoides; assembly: GCF_002162155.2. Lineage (NCBI taxonomy): Eukaryota > Viridiplantae > Streptophyta > Magnoliopsida > Poales > Poaceae > Triticum > Triticum dicoccoides. Next base: position 182,940,363 of record NC_041383.1, on the reverse strand, counting down.
GACGAGCAGGGTGGCGGGAGCTTGCCCCCGACCTCGAAGAAGGCCAGGTCTGTGCTGGTCCCCCTCAGGTCTGCCCCGGCTTCAAGGCGATCCTCAGACGTGCCTCCTGCCTCTGAGCCTCTCGAGGCTGATCCCAGTAGCCGGCTCTCGGGCTTCAAGTATGGCCGGAGGTTGCTCGAGCTCACGAGCGGCAACAAGTAAGTACTTGATTCTTGTTTTATCCCTTGCTCTGTTGTTGAGGCTTGATGTTTGTATCTCTTGGCTAGGCTGGCGCCTGCAGCGAAGAAGCTGAAGGGGGCACCTGAGGCTTCATCCGGGGCAGCACCTCTGCCCACGAAAGAAGGTGGCTGCAGGGCACAGGCCTCTCCTGCCCGGTCGTCCTCGCGAGGCTTGGTGGAGCTGGCTGGGGCGAGCTCAGCCCCTATGGCCCGAGCGACTCCTGAAGTATCCTTGTCTGATGCCATCGCCACAGCTGTTGGGGCGCAGCAGGTCCTGCCTCAGGATGCTATGGTTTCGATGTCGTCCTCTCCTCCTACTCCACTAACTGCTGTCTCTCCGACTCCTGCCACCATTCTGGATCGCGCTACTGCCGAACTGGACCGGCTGCGGCAAGATCTTCTGGGCGCCGACCCTCGCCTGGTGGCCGGGCACTTGGAGCTAGCTTTTGGCTGGATTCGCTCTGACGCTTCGATTCGAGCGGCGCTGGTTCAGGCCTCGACGACCTGCGACAAGGAGAAGCAGGCCGTCCTCGGGGCGAAGGCCACTGGAGACGCCGCCTTGGGAGAGGCGGCTGATGCCCAAGGTCGCTGCAAGGCGCTGGAGAGCGAACTGCAGGGCCTGCAGGACCAGCTTGCCGTGGAGGTCTGCATCCACCAAGAGAAGGAATAAGACCTGAAGGCTCGCGAGGCAGCCATCAAGGACCGGGACGCCAAGCATAACAAGCGCCGTGACCGCCTGGGTGCGCTGGAGGAGGAGTTGGAGGCGTGGAAGGCCGAGCTGGACGGCAAGGCACGGGTCCTTGCCGAGGACCGCGAGGCCTTCATGGAGACGGAGGTGAAGATTCGCGACTTGCTGAAGTCGCTCTACGACAGCGGCCTGGAAAGCCCGCTGGCCGGCGCCGAGGACGGTCCAGCCAAGCTGCTCCCCTTCATGGTCCGTGCTCTTGAAGATGTCACCCTTGGACTTGGCCCTACGGCTGAGGCCGAGGCGCGCGTCCTGTCTTCTGCAGCGCTGACGCGGGTCCTTACCCACGTCTACCTCAGCGACCCCAACGTCGACCTCGACAGCCTACTGGAGCCAGTGAGCGGCAAGCTTGCCGCTACCGCTGCTGAGGCCGTGAAGTGTCGTGCGGAGGCTCTGCTATCGAAGTTCCGAGCCTTCAGCACCAATCCGAAGCGAGGCGCTGCCCGTCGGCTCCACGAGGCGAACCCGCTCCGCGCAGCTCCGCCGTCAACAAATGACTCCGTCGTGGCTCCTATCCTGCTTTTAGCTTCTGCAACATGCACCATGCCTCGGGGAGGCATTTAAACTTGTGTTTGGTGTCGTGATAACAGTTATGGACTGTAATATTTGCTTTTGAATTCCTTGAAATTTGCGCTCTCCCTACTTGCTTATGTTCTACGCCGGCAGAGCCCGGCCCCACGCATACCTCAGCCGCCGTTAGCCCCGACCGGAAACCAGGACGGGAACAAGGAGTGAGGGGCTACGTGACAAGTTAGGCTCCTGAGTCGGGATGCTCAGGAGTCCCCCTTGGCGCACAAACAGCAAGTAGGGAGGTGAGATGTGTGGGTGAATCTACCATTCCACGTCTGCAGAGCCCGGCCCCGCGCATACCTCAACCGCCGTTAGCCTTTTGGAACTAAGGAGTGAGGGGCTACGTGACCAGTTAGGCTCCTGAGTCATGATGCTCAGGAGTCCCCCTTGACACTCAAATGGCCTTCGTACCTTGGCTCCGCTCGGGGAGAGACGCGCGATGAACCAGGCCCGAGGGGCCTGGCTGGGTGGCGTACGTCTGGTTGTGACCCAGGCGCAGCCCCCATGCCCAGCCCCCTCGCGGGGCACTCCCGAGGGGAGGCGTTGCGATGAGACCAGACACTGAGCTCTGGGCTCCCTGAGGTTGATGCGGCCAAGGGCCACCCTCAGTTGTTTATCACCAGCGCGGAGCATAGCGCTTTCGTATGTGTACGGGCATAGCCGCTCCTCGGCAGCGTTGTTAGCCAGCGCAGAGCATGGTGCTTCCACTGGTGCGTGGGAGGGGGCTCCCCTCCAGGAGGAACCCCCAGGGCGTATACAGCCCCACCCTAACACGTGGCCGGCACGATAGGGCATGAGGAGGTGTATCTCGGCACCCGTGAGCCAGCGCGGGACTCACGGGGCCCTACCTCAAGGCGGGTTGCGCCTGACACTGGGCCTTAACTTGTGATGTGTTCCTGCAAATTTGGCTAGATGTCGATGCTCTACGTCCTTGGGTCCCGGCCCTCGAGCTGGTCTCAGCCGTCGCTGGTTTGCCGGGGCGCGATGCCGTGGGTAAAGCCAGAGGGTGAGGGATGGAGAGCCGGTAGGAGCCCTGAGTCGCGATGCTCAGGTACCCCCCTTTAACGCGCAAGCTTGGTTAGATGTCGATGCTCTACGTCCTCGGGTCCCGGCCCTCGAGCTGGTCTCAGCCGTCGCTGGTTTGCCGGGGCGCGATGCCGTGGGCAAAGCCAGAGGGTGAGGGCTGGAGAGCCGGTAAGAGCCCTGAGTCGTGATGCTCAGGCACCCCTCCCCTTTAACGCACAAGCTGCCGACATCAAGGGAGAAGAGGTGCCACGGACAGGCACCAAATAACAAGCATTGTGGATCTAATGCATGGCCCGAAAATAAACGCAAGAGGGGTACACGCCGTTGGGTCTGACCCGAGCGACTTGGGGATGATGCAGCCCGAGGGGCGCCCCCGACGAAGTAAGCTAAAAACACGAGCAAAAGGGATACACGCCACAGGGACGGACCCACGCGGCCTGGGAATGATGCTTTCCTGAGGGCGCTCCCAGTTAGAAATGAAACTTGAAAGATGTCACCTGATAGTGTTGACGATGAAGGGGTGTTGAAGTAGCAGACGTAGCGGGCTGCGGGAGTCGATCTTCACGAGCCCCCAGGCCCAGGAGCCTCGGGAGGCTCCGGGGGCGCTGGTGGCTCCTCGCGAACCATCTCCATCTCCGCCAGGATTGCAGAGTGCCTGGCCTCCTGAGCCTCCAAGATGCTCCTCATGAGGCGCTGGCGCACCGCAGCCGCGTTCGGCAAGCCGTAGGGCATGCGAATGTAGCTGTGGGGTGGGCCCCCGCAGCGCCCCACACGTGAGGGCCAGAAGCGCCTGAGAGGTGACTCGGTTGATCCCTAGGATGTCGATGCAGACGCGCAGCCCGCCATCCTCACCTGGATGGGGAGCTGCGGCGGCTGCCACTCATGATCCTTGACTCCTGCAACTCCTGTGTGATCTGACTGACGAACTCCTGAGGGTTTGGCCCTCCTTGCTTTGCTCCTTCCTGAGGGAAACGTGTTCTGAAACACGCCTTCAAGTGGTGCCCAAGCGCCTCCCTCGTGACCTTAGCAAGGTCGGTGGCCCTCCAGGTGGGAGCCTCGAGCCCTGCTTGAGGAGGGCGCCGAGCACGCCTTCCTATGCGACAGAAGGAGGTACCCCTTGAGCAGGCGCAGACCCTGAGGGGCCTGCCTCCTGAGGGGTCGGGCCTGGCGATGTCTTCTTCTTCTTGGGGGCGGTCTCAGGGAGCCTCCCGCTCCCGCGCTCCGGGTCTTCAAGTGATGCGGCCTGAAAAGCTCGTTCCAGGGAGCACACCGCGTCTCTTTCTTCACAAGGCACCATGATGACTCCACCGCTTCCTGGCATCTTGAGGACGTTGTAGCCATGATGAGTCACGGCCATGAACTTGGCGAGACCTGGGTAGCTGAGGATGGCATTGTACGGCAGGCGAATGTGGGCAACGTCGAAGTCGATGAGCTCGGTGCGGTAGTTGTTGCGCGCCCCGAAGGTGACAGGGAGGCGGACCTGCCCAATTGGAACTGTGGAGCCATCGGTGACTTCGGAGAAAGGCTTGGTTGGCTGAAGCTGATCGTAAGGCACTTCAAGATTGTTGAACGTCTCTACGGACAGGACGTTGAGCCATGCCCCGCCATCGATGAGGGTCCTGGAGACTTGCACATTGCTGATGACTGGGGAGCAAAGCATTGGGAGGACTCCGGCTGTGGTCGCGCACTTGAGCTGATCCGCTGAGCTGAATGTGATAGCGCACGCCGACCACCTAAGGGGGCGCGTGGCTTCAAGCTTAGGGAGTACTGCATTCACTTCGCGGGCGAACTGCTTGAAGATGCGCTATGAGGCTGGGGCTTGAGCTCCGCCCAGGATGCAGGCGATCACGCACGACTCCTGGAAGCCCCCAGCCCCCTCGTCCTGATGATGGTCCTCATTTCTCCTTGGCTGTGGCGGCAGTGGAGGGAGGCCTGCGTTTCCTTGCGGGCGATCCTCGCGAGGCCGATCCCTCCAGTCTCCCTTGCGAGGCTGATCCTGCCAGCGATCCTCGCGAGGTCGATCGCGCCACCCTTGGCGAGGGCTGCGGTCTTCCCAGCGTCCTGCGTTCCTTCCTCCTCGGCCGTAGCCGCGATCGTTGCGGTCGGGGCGTCGGCCGACCCTTCCTTCTCGCATGGCTCGGAGCTCTTGGCATTCGTTGGTGTTGTGGGTGTAGAGGTCGTGGTACACATAGTACCGGCTGCCCTTGAAAGGCTCGGGCTGATCTCTGCCACGCTTGGTGTCCGGTTCTGCCGCGAGCATGGCAACCTCCTTGCGCTTCACGTCCTTGGCCTTGGATTTCTTCTCTTCTGGGTCGGCGGCTGGCAGCTCGAGGAGGGAAAGGCGCCCTTCCTCAGCCCTGGCGCACTTGGTTGCCAAGTTGAATAGCTCCAAGGAAGTGCACAGATCTTCATGCATTGTCAGTTCCTCCTTCATCTTGATGTCGCGCACGCCGTCGGAGAAGGCTGAGATGATGGCCTCCTCGGTCACCTTGGGAATCTTGAGATGTGCGTTGTTGAAGCCCTGGATGTACTTCTCCAGGGTCTCCCCTGGTTGCTGCTTGATGTGGCGCATGTCGCTCATGGCGGGTGGCCGGTCGCGAGTACCTTGGAAGTTGGCGATGAAACAGGTGCGCATCTCGTCCCAGGAGGAGATCGTGCCTGGTGCCAGGTTCAGGAGCCAGGTGCGGGCCCCATCCTTGAGTGCCATGGGAAACCAGTTCGCCATGACCTTCTCGTCCCCGTTGGCGGCTTCGATGCCCAGCTTGTAGAGCTGGAGGAACTCCATAGGGCCGGCCGTGCCGTCGTAGCAAGGAGGCAGGTCTGGCTTGAACTTGTAGGGCCACGCGACGCTACGCAGCTCGATGGTGAAGGCGCGGCATCCTGCCGTGGCCACGGGAGGCCTCTAGTGACGAGGAGCTTGGTCTTGCGCTCTGTTGGAAAAGGCAGTGCCTAGGAGGCGCTTAGGCACGCCTAGGCGCTAGGCAATGGCCAAAGGTCTTGCCTAGGGCATAAATGGAGGTCTAGGCAGGGCAAGCAAGGAATTGCCTACCCAAGCAAGAAATCATGCCGCATACTGCACTGATATGCCAAACGAGTCATATTCCAATGGCAGTAGACATTAATTGATATATTTATATGCCCTAAACTAATATCAACACCCATGTACTAATCACAAATACACTACGAATAAAAAGTTTCTTACCGCCTAGGTCGCGCCTAGGGCGCTTAGGCACCGCAAAGCACTAGGCGAAGGCCAATTGCCTCGCTTACGCCTACCGCTTTTTCCAACCTTGGTCTTGCGGGCCCCCATGCGCTACAGCTAGGAGCAGCACGGGGTCTTGGCGCACTGGGACAGGAGCGTGGTCGTGATGGCCCAGAGCAGGGAGTACTCGGGCAGCTTCTTGGGGGCGAGGAACCTCTTGGCAGCTCCGCTCTTGCTGCGCTGGCGCCGGACGGGGTGGGTTCCGTCTAGGGGCCACGCGCCTTGGGGCCAGGGCGCCTTCTTGAGGGGGAGGCGGCTGAGGCGCCCCCGGAGCTTCATTGCCCGCGCAGGGCGGGCGCGGTGCAGCGAGAAGGACGGCGTGGGGGAGCCCCCTGCGGCGCCAACGAGCTCGGCGACGCGGTCGAGCCACTCTTCATAGAAGTCGTCGACTGGGCGGTAGCGCAGGAGCTCGTTTGCCGCGATGAGCGTAGCTCGAGCCTCCATGGCCGCGCGTGGTGCGCGGGATGAAGAGCCAGCCGGGGCGAGCGAGGGAGTGGCAGTGCGGCCGTCTCGCCTCATGGATGGATGCTGGGACGATGCTTGCTGCTTGTTCCCCGCTGGGCCGATGGCGGCGTTGATGGCAGGCAACGGGGAACGGCGGGGGTAGCCGCCAACGGGGGCCGTCTGGGCGACGCGGGAAGCGAGAGCGGCTCACCGCTCGGCGCGGGCCCGACGAGCGTCTGACATGGACGCGATGGTCGGTGGAGAACAGGGCGGCGGAAGGCGAATTTCGGCGCACCCCTACCTAGTGCGCCAAATGTCGGATTGCGAGTTCTGGCAGACCCTCTAGGTTCGAACACTGGGGTGCGCGTGGAGATTTCGCCCACTGCCTACCTGCACCTCACCGCCTCGCTAGGATCTAAGCAATCAAAGGAACAACACAAGAGACACAGAGTTTATACTGGTTCAGGCCACCATTGTGGTGTAATACCCTACTCCAGTGTGTGGTGTGGTGGATTGCCTCTTGGGCTGATGATGAACAATACAAGGAAGAACAGCCTCACGAGGGTCTATTCTTGGCTGGTGCGATGAACTACTAGGAGGAGTTCAGCCGCTCTCTACTGGTTTCCTGGTGAGGATCATGTCTTGTTCCTTCTCTCTACTGTCCTCGTTATCTGTTGTCCCTTGTTCTCTCTGTTCCCTCTGTTTCTTGTGGTGGCTAGTCCTATATATAGGCAAAGGCCGTGGGCCTCCTCCCAAATATTGAGCGGGAAGGGCGCCAACAATTGGCCATTTTGAAGGGGAACATCTAGTACACTTATCCTGAGTAAAGTTGGTCTTCGCCTGCCAAAGGCTCTGGAGGTGACGCCGGCTTGGGATCCACGATGACCTCCATCCTGCCGCTCTGTTGGCTTGGTCTTGTTGCACCGAAATGGATGCCTTTGCTTGATGCTATCGCCTGCGCTTGCTCCCTTTGCACCAAAGAGGAAAGGGAGGACACTGCGCGGCCTGGCGCCCGCCTGGCGCCCTTGGTCGTCATGGCTTGCGCCATGGGCACCTCGTGAGGTACCCCGCCTTGATCTCTCCGCCTCCTCGCGAGCCAGCCTGATGAGGCCGTGCCTGAGGAAGCCTCCTGTCGTCCGCCCCGTGAGGCTTGGCCCCTGGCGAGGGTCTTGAGCTCGTGCTTGATGAAGATGGGCCATGCTGGGCCACCCCTTGAGCCACGCCGCAGGCCGCAGGCAGGCAAGTCTGGGGACCCTCTCCCAGAACGCCAACATATATATATATATATATAGATATGTAATCCAAAAGTTAGCAGTCGTTGGCTTCAGCCCCCACGCATACAATGCAGGGGTGTTCGCGAAAAATATGCTTAATCACACTTGATCCAATGTCTTGGTCCATTAAGGAAGTGATCGCACGTCGAACTAGGCAACCGGACTATATAGCTGTAACACTTTCGCTTAGCCATGGGAGTCTAAAGTTGGGGCTACTATGTAGGCCCTGGTACCTTCGCGTGCATCCGAATATGGGCGCGTATGTACATGACCGGGAAACGGCCCTTCGTTAATGCGGAGGAATCCTAAAGATTCCGGTGAGTCTTTGAGTGGTTGATCAGTCTCTCGCTGTATCATGACAGTCAGTTCTCGGCTTTCTCTACTGAGGTGCTCATCCGGAATAACCAGGGCACAATCACAGTAGTTCTCCTTTGGCCACCTTAGCCGATAATAACGGAACATAAGGCGGCAAACCCAGGAGCCGGGCAAACCCAACATTTGATCAAAGACATGATTCGGAGCTGATGCATATAAGGCCAAACTCATGACGCCAAACACTCCTGAAGGTATTCAGACTTTATAACAGATGATGGGCTCAAGAATGTCCATTCATTATAAACCCTGTGTTTCCAGGTACGTGCGTAAGTCTGTCGTGGCGAAATGCCAATAACGACAGTATCCTCTGTGGGTATGGAACCCATGGGATGGTTAAACAATAAGAGGCAACAGAAAAGGTTTACGCAGGGGCTTAATCTAAAAAGAAACCTGTGGAGCGGGGCCCTGCTGCACGTCTGCGCCTTTGTCTCCGTTGTGCCGTATCCTGGAAGGGTATCGCGCGAACGTTATTTGTAAAAGAGAGAACTCGTAGGAGAGTACAACGTAAGTATGCGATCGATGATAAAAGTGTAAGATGTTGGCCTGCTAATAGAGTTGAGCCAAGTGTGGGGCTTTATTAAATATTTATAGCCCCTGGTGTCCTCTATGGGATTACATATACGGTGCCCAGGTTCAATGTTGTCTGGGCTACCGCACTTTTCTAACCGTGCTTGTGGTCTTAATGACCAGTCATGTTTTCTGATATTGGAGGCCGCTTATAGTCCGGCCGCCAGGGCCGTCGCGTGTTCCTCTGCGCGTGAGGAGCGCTCTATGGTTCCGCTAACGGTGACGACACCACGTGGACTGGGCATCTTGAGTGTAAGGTGTCCATAGTGCGGTAATGCGTTGAAGCAGGCGAAGGCCGTTCTTTCGAGCAATGCATGATAGTCGCTTTGGAAGGGTGCAATGATGAAGAGTAGTTCTTCGCTTCTGGAGTTGCCTAGAGAGCCGAATGTTACCTCCAGTACGACGGAGCCCCTGTTGTAGGCTTCAACGCCTGGTATCACCCCTTTAAAGGTGGTGTTAATTTGGCTAATTCTGGATGGGCCTATCCCCATCCTGCGGACAGTGTCCTCATATATTAGATTGAGACTGTTGCCGCCGTCCATGAGGACATGGGTGAGATGGTATCCGTCGATTATTGGGTCAAGCAACAAGGCCTCTAATCCTTCGCGCCAAATACTAGTTCGGCCGTCCAAGTGATCGAAGGTGATCGGATAAGACATCCAGTAGTTAGGTGTGGGTACGATGGGCTCTATATCGCACGAGTCTCTATGCGCGCATTCGTGCCTTCTCATGGATGTGCGAGTCGCGTGGATCATGTTCACTGTTTTAACCTCTAGCGGGAATTTTTTCTGTCCCCTAGTGTTTGGCTGGCGAGGTTCATCCTCGTCTTCACTTGGTGTTTCCCTTCCCTTGTGTTCGGCATTTAGTTTGCCAGCCTGCTTGAAGACCCAGCACTCTCTGTGCGTGTGGTTCGCAGGTTTGTCAGGGGTGCCATGAATTTGGCATAGTCTATCCAGGACTCTGTTCAGACTGGACGGTCCCTCTTTACTGCCTTTAGATGGATTATTTTGCTGATTAGGTCGAGAGCCCCTAAATCCGGCATTAACCGTTGTGTTATCCGGGCTCTCTTCCTTGTTTTGGCATTTGTTTTTATTACGCCATGGCTTTCTATTGCCATCCCTTATTTCGGATGTGCTAGGGTCGCTGGTGCCTTTACGGGCTAGCCAGCTATCTTCACCCGCGCAAAAAGCGGGTCATAAGACTTGTTAGGCTGCCATTGTCCTTGGCTTTTCTTGGCCGAGGTGTCTGGCGAGCCACTCATCGCGGATGCTGTGTTTGAATGCTGCTAAGGCTTCGGCATCAGGACATTCGACAATTTAATTCTTTTTAGTGAGGAATCTATTCCAAAGCTTGCGGGCGGACTCTCTGGGCTATTGGATTATGTGACTTAAGTCGTCAGCATCCGGAGGCCGGACATAAGTCCCTTGAAAATTGGCCCTGGAAGCATCCTCGAGTTCCTCCCAACTCCCAATTGAATTTTCAGGGAGGCTTTTCAACCAGTGTCGAGCTGGTCCCTTTAGTTTGAGGGGAAGGTATTTGATGGCGTGGAGGTCATCCCCACGAGCCATATGTATATATAGGATAAAGTCCTCAATCCAGACCCCTGGGTCTGTCATTCCGTCGTATGCCTCTATGTTCACAGGTTTAAAGCCCTGTGGAAATTCATGGTCTAGTACTTCTTCGGTAAAGCACAGGGGGTGAGCAGCCCCTCTGTATCTGGACGTGCTGTGGCATGCCGTCGGCTGTTGTTGTGTCTGACGTTTATTCCAAACTGGTATTTGATTGATATAATCGTTTTGATGACCACAGTCCTTCGCCGGGGTGTATCCTTTAGATCCATAGATGGACCTAGCTGCACCAGTTTTCTTACCCAGGTGCTCACGTAGATCGTGTGCGGCGTCGGTAGCCGCTTTGTTGTGGTTATGAAGCAGTACGCCTGGCCTCCTGGTCGTGTTACTCTTTGGTGGAACGGCCTCGTTGTCGAATTCTGGTAGTAGCTTGCGTTTTGGATAGCTCTTTGTATGGTGATCGTCGCCATATCTTTCTTCAGTGTCTAGCACTTTATTCCATCTGCGATTGAGCATTTCCTGCGCGGCCTTGAGCCGTTGCTTCTGCTTCTTCAGACTTCTCGCTGTGGCCATAAGCTTTCTGTGGAGGTTATCTCGTTCCACGCGTTCTTCCGGAATGATGAATGCATCATCGTCCAGACTGTCTTCTTGTCCTAGGCCGGTTTGATGAACTCATCCCTCTGAATCATTGTCATCGGGCGTTGGCTCTGAACTGTTTTCAGCGTGACCTGGCTCGTCCTGCTCCATCGCTAGTTCCGTATGGTCGTTGTTGCCTTCGGGGTTGACCGGAGTATCGATCCTTCTGGCGCTCTTGCTACTATTTTACTGTTGTTGGACTTGGAGCGGCGTCTGCACCTTTGCTTTTGTTTTTGCCCGGGGGTTTTATCTTCTAGATTGTCGCAGTCGTCCTCCTTGGGAGTGTCCACCATGTATATGTCGTGTGACGACGCGGAAGTCCGGCGCCCCATAGATTCTAAATCTTCTCCTACATCGTCATCCATACCGTCGATGCCTTCAGAGTCGAGGTCAAGTACATCGGTTAAATCATCAACCGTGGCTATTAAGTGGGTGGTGGGTGGGTAACGAATTTCCTCGTCGCCTGCTTCCCACTCCAGCCGGACATAGTTCGGCCCGATATTTTCTGTCAAAGAGAGTTTTTAACGAGTTCAGCATGTCGCCAAAAGGAGAGTACTGGAAGATATCCGCAACAGTGAACTCCATTATCAGAGCCCAACCTGGCTCGGTTTGCTCAAGAGTGCGCGGACTGGAACCAACAACCGGATACGAATCCGGGGGTCCAAAGTCATAGGCCTCTACAGAGGCGAGACCCGTGTTCGGCTCCACCGCCGATGAGTGTGCAGCCTGCGGGACGGAGTCTAACCCTCCTTCTTTAGGGGACGCAGCCCGCCCCGGATTTGAGTCCAGGGCTACTGCAGGGGTAATATCCCGAGTATTGTCCGACAGCAGGTCAAAGCCATGCCCATTGTGGCTGTCCGGTGATCCTGGCGCAGGCCTGAATCCGTCGAAGATCGAGTCTCTGCGAAGGTCAGCCGTGTAGTTCAGGTTTCCGAACTTGATCTGGTGGCCAGGGGCATAGCTGCCGATCTGCTCCAGATGGCCAAGCGAATTGGCCCCCAGTGCGACGCCGCCGAACACAAAAATCTGTCTGGGGAGAAAAGTCTCAGCCTGGACCGTGTCATTGATGATGACTAAAGGAGCCATCGAGCCCTGCAGCAACGACGCAGAGGAACTCTCAATGAAAGCACCAATGTCGGTGTCAAAACCGGCGGATCTCGGGTAGGGGGTCCCGATCTGTGCGTCTAGGCTGATGGTAACAGGAAGCAAGGGACATAGATGTTTACCCAGGTTCGGTCCCTCTCGATGGAGGTAAAACCCTACTTCCTGCATGATTAATATTGAAGGTATGGGTAGTACAAGAGTAGATCTACCATGAGATCGTAGAGGCTAAACCCTAAGAGCTAGCCTATGATGGTATGATTGTAATTGTGATCGGCCTTCTAAGGACCTACCTCTCTGGTTTATATAGACATCGGAGAGGGCTAGGGTTTACATGGAGTCGATTACAAGGAAGGAAACACAATATCCGGATCGTCAAGCTTGCCTTCCACGCCAAGGAGAGTCCCATCCGGACACGGGCCGAAGTCTTGAGTCTTGTATCTTCACGCTTCAATAGTCCGGATGATGTATAAAGTCCGGCTGCCCGGATACCCCCTAATCCAGGACTCCCTCAGTCCCCACTGTCATCCTCTCCAAGTAAAGTCATCTCCTCATTCCTCATGTCCGTTGACCATGTTGACAATGCGAGACGGTGGTGCCACGGTGAGCGCAACAACTCGAAGCACGACGGAGAGGGCCTCGCGGGACCTACGAATGGTCTGATACAGCGCCCGCCGCTCATTCGGGAAGCCAGGATCATAGGGCCACATGTCCGTGACGGCATTGTCGTTCGCTTGTTCACCGGTGCTCATTGAGGAGACGGAGGTTGTAGCACAGGTCCTCCTGCGCTGGTAGCTCTTCTACCATTAGGGCGTCGAAGTGTGGCCGCACCTGCTCTATGGTGAACACGGCATGAACCAGCTTGGACAGTGGCTGTCGGTGTCAAAACCTGCGGATCTCGGGTAGGGGGTCCCGAACTGTGCGTCTAAGGCTAATGGTAACAGGAAGCGGGGGACATGATGTTTACCCATGTTCGGGCCCTCTCGATGGAGGTAATACCCTACTTCCTGCTTGATTGATCTTGATGATATGAGTATTACAAGAGTTGATCTACCACGAGATTGTAGAGGCTAAACCCTAGAAGCTAGCCTATGATTATGATTGTTCTTCCCCTACGGACTAAATCCTCCAGTTTATATAGACACCGGAGGGGGCTAGGGTTACACATGGTCGGTTACAGAGAAAGGAATCTTCATATTTTAACCGAAAAGCTTGCCTTCCACGCAAAGGAGAGTCCTATCCAGACACGGGACGAAGTCCTCTATCTTGTATCTTCATAGCCCAACAGTCCGGCCAAAGTATACAGTCCGGCTGTCCAAGGACCCCCTAATCCAAGACTCCCTCGGTAGCCCCTGAACTAGGCTTCAACGACAATGAGTCCGGCGCGGATTGTCTTCGGCATCGCAAGGCGGGTTCCTTCTCTGAATACTCCATAGAAGATTTTGAACATGAGGATCGTGTCCGGCTCTGCAAAACAAATTCCACATACCACCGTAGAGAACGCAGTATTCCACAAATCTAATCTGCTGACAACTTTTCATAGCGTGACATCACGCCACGGCCCGGTCATTATTCGAACCGTTTTTCTCAACCAGCCACCGCACATATCGCGGGGCGGTTTTATTAGCACGTCTTGTCAAAGAAGAGATCGTGTCTCCTTATCATGGGATTCTCATCAAAACGGGTGTGGGTAACCCAACCGCGCCATTAACACGACGCTTGGGGAATAAGCGAGTTTACCGGGCAAGTGGGGAGGCGCAGGATCCCTGCTGCCTTTATAAAGGGATAACGACTTCCCCTTTTTCACACACGCCTTCTCCTTCCTCTGCTCATCCATTCCCCCTCGCTCGAGCCCTAGTACCCAAGCATTCGTCTTCTCCGTCCAAAAGGGTCTTCCGAAAATGTCCGAATCCGGAGCAGGAGGCAAGTGGATGGCCTCTACCGTCCGGGAGAAGGATATCAAAAAGCTTCGGGAGGTCGGGTATCTAGCCAAGAAAATCGGCCACCGTCTTCCGATAGTAGGACAGATCGTCCCTACTCTGGAACCCCACAAGAGGGTTGTATTCCTCCCTCATTTTGTCTGCGGGCTAGGGTTTCCCCTCCACCCATTCGTTTGCGGCATCATGTATTATTACGGGATCGATTTTCATGATCTATCCCCTAATTCCTTCCTCAACATCTCGACATTCATCGTCGTGTGCGAGGCCTTTCTCTGCATTTCGCCACACTTCGCCTTATGGCTGAAGGTTTTTAATGTGAAGCCCAAGGTAGTGAGCGGCGATTACGCCGAGTGCGGAGGCGCCATGGTGAGCAAGATGCCCAATGTCACATGGCCAACAGGTACTTTCAATGATTCCGTCAAGGAGTGGAGCAGCAGTGGTTTTACATCACTGAGCCGCGCGGCACGAAGTGGGCCGCTGCTCCTGAATTCCGATCCGGAGCCCCCCTGCAGCTTACGTCCTTGCCCAAGAAGGGCCTGAACTGGTCTTCGTCCGACGAACTGTCCATGCTCCAAACGCATGTCAAGGATATGGAGGACAAGAACATCAAACTTGTCAATGTAGTCTAGGTGATATTAGTTCACCAGATTCTCCCTTGTCAACACCGGGCCTGCAATTTATGGGAGTTCGACCCGGCCAAGCACCAGACCCTACGGGAGCTCTTTGGCTCCTTGCACAAGGACATCTGGAAGGTGCTTTTTAAGTCCGGCAAATCATGGCTGGACTCTGTCGAGGACCACGGGTAACAACTGTCCCGCCCTGCAAGTTCGGTAAGTCAATGTTATGTTGGCAATTTGTATGCTTTATTCGCATATCCTGAGGAAAATTCTTAATGTGTTTTTCACAACCCTCCTAGGGCTGGACGAAGAAGGCGGGGCGGATCTACTGTCCGGCCCCACTGCCAGAAGAACCGTCCGGCCCACTTCTGACGAAGATGTTGGTCCCGGCGCCTTACAAGGTGCCAAAGAAGAAGGACGAGAAGGAGGCCAAGAAGACCAGGGAGGCCTCCGTCGCCGTGGCGCTTCAGACACAAAATCCAAAGACTCCAATGCCCGTTCTTCCTCCGAAGAGGACGAGGAGGAGGAGGCAGACGTATCCCCCGTGGGGGGAAGAAAGAAAAGGACGGCCTCCGCATCCTTGGAGGCCGAGTCGCCTAAGAGGGGAAAAACTCCTCTTCTAGAGGAGTCCACCGCCGCCGATAGCAGCCCGGAGTAGGATCCCATGGCCCAGCCCCTGGTAAACTCGTGAGTATACAAAATCCGAACATGCTTATGCGTCCCGGCTCATCATGGCATAATATTCTAATATGAGCCATATTTTTTTGTAGTCCGGCGAGGTCCCGCACCGAACACTCCTCGTCGGAGCATTTGCTGGGTTCGGATGCTATGGAGAGCGGGACACCCCCGAAGGCCCCTACCCCCAAACATGTGAATGACACCGAGGTGTCATCCCAGAAGGACCCAGACCAAGGGGGGCAGATCGTAAAGGCGGCGCCAGGAGGTCAAACTTCAGGGGCCGGACACATGGGAGAGGAGGCTCCCATGGACGTCAATGGTCGGGGCGATCTTGAATTCGGCCCCCAGCCGGATGCAGTCCCGGAGACCACTACAGCTTCGGAGTTAGGAAGGCGGCCTCCCTCGACTGGAGGGGGTGTGCCTGCTCCCCCGGCAACCTCTGTCCAACCAGAGGTGCCGGATACTTTATCGACGGCGCTAAAGAGTGCTTCCATCGTTGATGAACACCGTGCCCTTATGGGTGCTGTCAGGACCCCGACTCGATGTCACATCAATCTAGCCGGTAACACCTCATATCACTTTGCGGCCTCACGCACGGTATCCCACGGGTGTCGCCTTACCTTTGCCCGGGACCGTTTGCGCCTTTTGGCTCACGTATATGATAGTGTCGCTAGCATCCATATGATAAGGAGCCCGGGCTGACATGACTAGTCGTAAACCCAAAGTGGCACAGACTTACAGGGACAGGCATTCATGACCCAGCTTCGAACGTGTCGGTCATCAGCAAGTGGGTCCGGGCTGTAGCACTGGGCTAGCAGGACTCCGGTAAACCGGGCTGTAGCGGGCTAACAGGACTCCGGTACTCAAAGCGTGACATTTCCCCGAAGGGACAGACACAGGAATGAAGAAGGACACATGCCGGCCAGCCTAAGTGTTCCAGAGCAGTAGCAAGCTACCATGGCTCAGCGGTAACACTAGGAGACATTTCCCGGTAAGAGAGGCTACTAAAGATAAACAACTAGATAGTCAGATCCCACACATACCAAGCATTTCAATAACATACACACAATATGCTCGATATGTGCAATACAACATGGCATCACAAAATGACTCTACGACTCAAGTAGTTTATTCAATAGGCTCCGAGGAACGAGACATTACAAACATGGGTCTCATGACCCAACAATCAGAGCATACAAGTCAAAGCACAAGCGGAAACTATCATGTCTGAGTACAGACCACTATAAATGAAAAAAGGCTGAGAAGCCTGACTATCTGCCAGATACTGCCGAGGGCACAAGATCGTAGCTGAGGTAACAAGCTAAACGTCGAAGTCCACGCGAAACTACTAGCGAGACCGAAGTCTCTCTGCAAAAACATAAATAGGCAAACGTGAGTACAAATGTACCCAGCAAGACTTACATCAGAACTATCTACATATGCATCATTATCAACAAAGGGGATGGTGGGGTATAACTGCAGCAAGCCAGCTTTGACTCGGTGGCTATCCTGAACTACGACTGCGAGTAACTCTTTTGAGGTGGCGCACACGAGTCCACATATTCACCATATCAATACACCACTATGGATCCGCTCCTGTCTCCCTACGAGAACGCCATCCATAGCACTCACGCTTATCTTGCGTATTTTAGAGTATCCACTTTCACTTGTCTATGAACTGATATAAGGGGTCCACGTTTCCATATCCGAGGAATCCGGCTATTCGAATAGATGATGTTAACCCTGCAGGGGTGTACTTCTTCACACACGCTCTCGCCACTTACCGCCCTGTACACGTCATGTACCTCGGCAACCTTCAAGCGGAAGCCGGGCGAGGGAGTCGGCCACGACCTGACTAACCGAACAAGTCTCTAGTCCAGGTTTATCGCCTATTCAGGTTCCATCCGCAAGGAGATCCGGCCGGGGTGTCGCTTACGGCCCCAAACGATGTGTGCAGGGTTCCCAAGCCCACCATCCGGGTGCCACTTGGTACACCGGGCCACTGTGCCTAGTCTGTCCCAAGCCCACCTGTACCGGGTGCCACTTGGTAGACTACTAACACTGCCTACAAACACCAGAAACTAGTTGCAACTCCTGGACAGAGATCAAGTTGATTAATAAGTCGAGAGGGCTTGGAGCGCCCGGAGCCCAATGTGTGGTAGTAACTGATCATGGATCACAAACACAGAACTCAGTTCCTGAGGACGGCTGCAATGAGACAACCCACCATGTACTCCTACATGGCCAACGATGTCAGGACCCCGACTCGATGTCACATCGATCTAGCCGGTAACACCTCATATCACTTTGCGGCCTCACGCACGGTATCCCCACGGTGTCGCCTTACCTTTGCCCGGGACCGTTTGCGCCTTTTGGCTCACGTATATGATAGTGTCGCTAGCATCCATATGATAAGGAGCCCGGGCTGACATGACTAGTCGTAAACCCAAAGTGGCACAGACTTACAGGGACAGGCATTCATGACCCAGCTTCGAACGTGTCGGTCATCAGCAAGTGGGTCCGGGCTGTAGCACTGGGCTAGCAGGACTCCGGTAAACCGGGCTGTAGCGGGCTAACAGGACTCCGGTACTCAAAGCGTGACATTTCCCCGAAGGGACAGACACAGGAACGAAGAAGGACACATGCCGGCCAGCCTAAGTGTTCCAGAGCAGTAGCAAGCTACCATGGCTCAGCGATAACACTAGGAGACATTTCCCGGTAAGAGAGGCTACTAAAGATAAACAACTAGATAGTCAGATCCCACACATACCAAGCATTTCAATAACATACACACAATATGCTCGATATGTGCAATACAACATGGCATCACAAAATGACTCTACGACTCAAGTAGTTTATTCAATAGGCTCCGAGGAGCGAGACATTACAAACATGGGTCTCATGACCCAACAATCAGAGCATACAAGTCAAGGCACAAGCGGAAGCTATCATGTCTGAGTACAGACATCTATAAATGAAAAAGGCTGAGAAGCCTGACTATCTACCAGATCCTGCCGAGGGCACAAGATCGTAGCTGAGGTAACAAGCTAAACGTCGAAGTCCACGTGGAACTACTAGTGAGACCGAAGTCTCTCTGCAAAAACATAAAATAGGCAAACGTGAGTACAAATGTACCCAGCAAGACTTACATCAGAACTATCTACATATGCATCATTATCAACAAAGGGGATGGTGGAGTTTGACTGCAGCAAGCCATCTTTGACTCGGTGGCTATCCTGAACTACGACTGCAAGTAACTCTTTTGAGGTGGCGCACACGAGTCCACATATTCACCATATCAATACACCACTATGGATCCGCTCCCGTCTCCCTACGAGAACGCCATCCATAGCACTCACGCTTATCTTGCGTATTTTAGAGTATCCACTTTCACTTGTCTATGAACTATGCAATGGGGTCCAAGTTTCCATATCCGAGGAATCCGGCTATTCGAAT
Source organism: Triticum dicoccoides (assembly GCF_002162155.2). Classification (NCBI taxonomy): domain Eukaryota; kingdom Viridiplantae; phylum Streptophyta; class Magnoliopsida; order Poales; family Poaceae; genus Triticum; species Triticum dicoccoides. The sequence continues at coordinate 182,921,886 of NC_041383.1, read as the reverse complement.
AGATGATGATAACCCTGCAGGGGTGTACTTCTTCACACACGCTCTCGCCACTTACCGCCCTGTACACGTCATGTACCTCGGCAACCTTCAAGCGGAAGCCGGGCGAGGAAGTCGGCCACGACCTGACTAACCGAACAAGTCTCTAGTCCAGGTTTATCGCCTATTCGGGTTCCATCCGCAAGGAGATCCAGCCGGGGTGTCGCTTACGGCCCCAAACGATGTGTGCAGGGTTCCCAAGCCCACCAACCGGGTGCCACTTGGTACACCGTGCCACTGTGCCTAGTCTGTCCCAAGCCCACCTGTACCGGGTGCCACTTGGTAGACTACTAACACTGCCTACAAACACCAGAAACTAGTTGCAACTCCTGGACAGAGATCAAGTTGATTAATAAGTCGAGAGGGCTTGGAGCGCCCGGAGCCCAATGTGTGGTAGTAACTGATCATGGATCACAAACACAGAACTCAGTTCCTGAGGACGGCTGCAATGAGACAACCCACCATGTACTCCTACATGGCCTCTCACCGCTACCTTTACCAAATCGTGTTCACACACTTAGCTCACACACAATAGGACATGTTCACACGCCTCTGATTCATCCCCGATGAATCAGACCTGACTCAACTCTAAGCAGTAGCAGGCATGACAAACAAGCATGAATGAGTAGGCACATCAGGGCTCAAACAACTCCTACTCATGCTAGTGGGTTTCATCTATTTACTGTGGCAATGACAGGTCATGCAAAGGATAAAGGGTTCAGCTACCGCAGCAAGTATCAAATATGTCGTTGTTGTCCTAATGCAGTAAAAGAGAGCAGGAGCGAGAGAGTGGGATTTTATCGGAATGAACAAGGGGGTTTTGCTTGCCTGGCACTTCTGAAGATAACATTGAGTCTTCATCAGTGTCAACGATCACATCATCGGTATCACGTCTATCGAGAGGGGACAAATACCGGCAACACAAAAGGGAACACAATCAATGCAATGCACAATATGATGCATGATCAGGACATGTCAAAATGAATGTGTTTTGAGCTAATGCAACTAGCAACAGATTAAATGAAGTTGGTTTGAATACAAGATTCAAATTCAAACTCCATATGTGATTATTCAAATGCCATTTAATTGATTTGTGCTAAACAGTAGTGATAAGTTGTTCTAACATGCATGAAAATGGTACAGATGGATTCCTTGAATTTTTCTGATAATTTTTCATATATAATTTATTTAATTTGGAGTTACAGTTGAATTTCTATGAATTTTAGAAGTTTATACAATTTTCTGGAATTTCCTGAATTATAAAAAATCCAGAAAATGATTTATTGCGTCAGCACTAGGTCATGCTGATGTCAGCAGGTCAACTAGGCGGGTCCAGGTCAAACCTGACCAGTGGGGTCCACTGGTCAGTGACTGGGGCTGGATAGTGCCAATGACAGGTGGGACCAAGTCAACAGCCACGTCAGCTTGGTCAAAGCTGACGTGTGGGCCCATGGTGGTTAGGTTAAACTTAACAGAAAATGATAAGGATTAAATAAGGGCGTGGGGCCCATACGTCAGCGGCTCTGGGGGGGTTAGCTGGCCGTGATTAGTGCTAATCACGCGGCCACGTCGGCTAGTGACGCCGGCGACCATGGCGACGGCGGAACCTCGCCGGAGTAGCTCGGGATGGCACTACAGGCTACGGTTGGGCACCCTGAGGGCACCAGGAGGAAGACAATGCTCCCGCGCATCTAGGGGGACCCACGAGAGGGCGTGGGGTGGCCGGAGTTGAGCGCGGCATCGACCCCGGCGGCGACCGGAGCTCGGGGGTTCGCGGGACCGGCGCTGCGGTGTGCAAACAAGACAGTTGTCGCGCTAGTTTTACTCTACGGGACGCAACGAGTGCAACGGACGCATGCGTGGGACCAAAAGGTCACCGGAGCTTCACCGGCGACGAGCCCGTGCGGCGGAGCGTCTCGGCTCCGGTGGAGGGAGCGGCTAGGGGGCGAATTAGGCAACGAGGCATGGGGGAAACGATGCAGCGGCTCACCGCGGTTCTTCTGGTGCTGCTGGCGAGGCAGGGGAGGCACGGGGTCCGGCGAATCGACGGCGGGGATCACCGGCAACCGAGGTCGGAAACGGCGGCGTTGGAGATGCAGCAGAGCTTCTGGCGCCACGTGACTCGATGGAGAGGACGACGACGTCGTGGCGGAGCTCGGGAGCGCGTCGGAGAGGAGAGGGGGTGGCGGTGGTCGCGGCAACGGCGAACGGCGGCGATGGGCGTGTTCGGTGGCGAGAGAGAGGGGTCC